>NW_026615770.1:0-39337 GCF_000801105.2 Raphanus sativus
ACACTGAGACCAAGCTCAGTGGACCCAGTGTTGAGATGAAGCATCAAGGAGTAAAGAGGAATCAGATCAAGCGTAAGAGAGCAAAGGATGATCATTGCTTGTGAACCAAGTTTATAACCTAGCTTGGAGTACAAGGTGGACAAGTTAAGTAGTTGATTAATGAGAAGGTTTAAGTGATGAGAAGAAGTAAAGAAGAAACTCGCCAAGTGAAGTGGTTGGCGATGAGGAGAAAGGTCACGAGTTTGGTTAAGGAAAGAGTGGTCCTCCCAACCGTTAGGACCAGTCACTTTCACTCTGCTCACTCTGCTCCTCACTGATCATCGACAGACTTGTTTATTGTTTCCTTTGTTTATTACTTTCTTAGGTCTTGTTCTCCTTTAAATAAACCTTGTATGCTCACCATATTTGATATCAAGAATTATGTCTTTCATTCTCTTTGTCTCTCACTCTCGCCATTCTCTCTCAATCATCTCTCCATACTTCTAGTCTTAACATTCTTTCATGGTATCAGAGCATTAAGCTCTTGAGACCTAATACTTCCGCAAACACATTCTCTGATTTCTCTATTTCTTTTCACTCGTGCGACATCTTGTTCTTGTTCTAGTTCTATTTTTGGCAAAGTTCTTGGTGTTCTTGAGGTGTTCTTCAAGTTCATCTCCAGATTTTACCAAAAATAGCAAAGTTTGTTCAAACTGTTCTTGAGGTTCTCTTTCTTTCTTTCATTTTCAAAACACCTTGTTCAACTATTCTTGAGCTGTTCTTATGGATTCCTCTGGTTCCTCTCATGAAAACTCAAGAATGGTGACTATTCCAGTTACTCTCAAAGGAGGTAACTACTTACACTGGGCGCGGCTAACCAAGACAGCTCTAGGAGGCAGAGGTCTCTGGGGAGTTGTTGAAGAAGGCTTAGACACCAAAAAGAAGACTATCCTAGGAGAGGATGGTAAGGAGGTGGTGGAAGCTGATGCGGATGCTGGGAACAAGAAGAGAGTTCAAGAGGATCTCCTGGTTCTGTCCATCCTTCAACACAGCCTGGAACCAACAATCTTGGAAGCCTATGACTACTGTGAGACTTCCAAAGACTTGTGGGACACACTCAAGAAGGTGTTTGGTAATGTCTCCAACATCAACCGTGTGTATGAAGTCAAGAGGGCTATCAATAACTTGTGTCAGGAGGATACTGAGTTTGATAAACATTTTGGGAAGTTCAGATCCCTTTGGGCAGAGCTGGAAATGTTGAGACCAGCAACCTTGGACCCTGATGTGTTGAATGAGAGAAGGGAACAAGACAAAGTGTTTGCTTTGCTGTTCACTCTCAACCCCGGGTATAATGACCTAATCAAACACATCCTGAGGGGAGTGAGTCTCCCATCTCTTGATGATGTTTGTGCTCAGATTCAAAAGGAGAAGGGCTCTGTAGGGCTCTTTGGAGGAAAAGGAGCTCTTATCATTGCAAACCAAGCCAAAGAAGAAGAAGAGATGGGCGTGGCAAACAAGGGCTCTTACAAACCAGAAGAGAAGAAAGTGTGGGTGTGTGATCACTGCAAGAAGAAGGGTCACGGCAAGGACAAATGCTGGATCCTCCACCCACATCTCAAGCCTCAGAAGTTCAGGACTCCATATGCTGTAAGAATTAAAGATTAAGAGTGAAGATTGATGAGAATGAGTAACTAAGAGAGTGAGATTGAGAGAATCCGAGAGAGAGTTTAGTGAAGTGGTTTCATTGTTTCTATTCACTTAACTACAAATGGTTCACATACAACATAGATATATCGACATTCTGAGCATAAGAGAACAAAGGAGAAACACATAAACAAATGAGAGAGAGAGAGAGTCGCCTGGTCTTGGATAGCGACCTCTCATGAACGGCTCCAAGGCAAGAGTGAAAACATTATTAAACTCTTGCCGACATCCTCCTTCTTGTCTTTACTCTCCAACGTCTCTCTCTTCTTTCAAACACATCAGAGGCGACTTGGGAAGGATCTTCTTGCTGTTCAAGTCTCGTTTACAAGTTGTAGTGTTGCCTTGTCTCACAAGTTGTACGACCATACTTGTGTTCCAAGGTAACACCACTTCCTTGTATCATTTGAATCTCTTCTTCTCCTCTGATTACTCTTATGCTTCTACGCTTCATCTCAACACTCCCCCTCAAGCTTGACCATGTGAAACAAGTCAAGCTTGGAAGTCATGAAGCATTCCCTCATTAAAACCTTAGCATGGTAAAACCTCATGGGACAAAAACCACGCCAAGGAAAAAGAGTAGAACACTTCATGAAGGAGAGAATCAGTGAGATGATATGTCTATGAGTCCAAGCTTTGAATGGATGAACTCACAGACCTTTCGGCTTGCAGCTTTGGTGAAGATGTCTGCCAGTTGCTCTTCACTTCTGGTGTAACATGGCAGTATGATGCGTTGCTCCACTGCTTGTCTGACTTTATGGCAATCAACTTCAATGTGTTTGGTTCTTTCATGGAACACATTGTTGGAGGCTATATGGATGGCTGCCTGGTTATCACAATGCATTGTGATGGGATCTTTGCTTTCAATTCCCAAATCCCTTAGCAGGTTCTTCATCCAGATTAACTCACTGGTGAGTTTCCTCATTGCTCTATACTCAGCTTCTGCACTAGAGCATGAGACTATCTTCTGCTTCTTGCTCTTCCAAGTGACTAAGTTGCCTCCTATGAAGGTACAATATCCAGTAGTAGACCTCCTGTCCACTCTGTCTCCAGCCCAATCTGCATCACAGTACCCCACTATCTCAGTGCTCTTGTTACACCCTAGCCATACTCCTTGTCCTGGTGCCTCTCTTAGGTATCTCAGAATCCTTTCCACCATGTTCCAATGGTGCATCTTTGGCGCTTGCATGTGCTGACTGACTTGGTTCACAGCAAAGCATACATCCGGTCTTGTAATGGTTAGATAGATGAGCTTTCCCACCATTTTCCTATAGTTCCTGACATCTCCATATGGCTTATCTTCTATCTCCCCCTCACGCATCACCTTGTATCCTTCTTCTAGTGGTGTTTTAGCAGCTCTACTGTCAAGATCACCAGCTTGTTTTAACAGATCCAAAGTGTATTTTCTTTGAGATAGGAACAGCCCTTCCTTAGATCTGCAAATCTCAATCCCTAGGAAGTACTTGAGCTCTCCCAAGTCCTTGATGTCGAATGTTGCTTTAAGAAATGCTTTGGTTGAGCTGATCCCTTCTTTGTTACTGCCTGTGATGATTATATCATCTACATAGATGAGTATAACAATGATCCCTTGCTTGCTGGTCAGAGTGAACAAGGTGTGATCAGCCTCAGATTTTACAAAGCCCCTTCCATTCAGTGTTGAGCTCAGCTTGTGATACCAGGCTCTTGGGGATTGCTTCAGCCCATATATTGCTTTCCTCAGTCTCAAAACATTGCCAGGTTTGACCATGCTTTCCATTCCAGGTGGTGGGCGCATGTATACTTCATCTTCTAGTTCTCCTTGTAAGAATGCATTCTTGACATCCATTTGCCAAAGATCCCATTCCAAATTCACAGCAAGGGAGAGCACAACCCTTATGGTGTGTAACTTTGCTACTGGAGCAAACGTTTCTAGATAATCCTCACCATACACTTGGGTGTAGCCTCTTGCTACTAGCCTGGTCTTCTTCCTTTCAGGTTTCCCATTAGCTAGATACTTGATTGTGAACAAAAGCATGCTGGTCACTGCCTTCTTGCCTTTGGGAAGTTCACTCTCAAAGAAGGTTCCATTCTTCTCCATAGCCCCCATCTCATCCTCCACAGACTCTCTCCATTCATCTATCTCCATGGCTTCTTTATAGCTTCTCGGAATGAATTCTTGATCCACATTTGCCATAAAGACTTGGTGGTTCTCGGGAAACTGAGCTAGAGAGCATGTGGCTTGGATGGGATGAGCCACGGCTTGTGAGTTGAAATACACTCTTGTATTCACCCAATCTGTTGGCGGGCGTCTGATCCTCTCACTTCTTCTTGGTGGTTGCGCTTGAGCTGGTTCTTCTAGTGTTGTAGCCTCATTATCCATCTGATCTCTGCTACCCACTGATCCTTCTGGTTGCTCTGCTTGATCATGAGAAACTGAGCTTTGTGGTTGTATCTCAGTTACCTTCCCCCCCTCAGGATCAAGAGGAGCATCCGCAGCAGCTTCATTACTAGGACCCTCCTGGTCTCTATTGCTTGTGGAACCCTCCTGATGAGGGCTTGACTCAGCTGTTGTATTCCCTCCTGGTATACTGATGCCAATGCCCCTCATAACTCTTCTCAAGTTCTCGGCCCTATCTGATGCTGATTGAGACAAGTCTTTTACTTCATCCCAACTCTTTTCTGCATAGTAGCCTTTGGACTCAACAAACCTCACATCCCTGGATACTAGAACCCTCTTGGTATCTGGCACATAGCACTTATATCCTTTTTGGTGAGGAGAGTAGCCTATAAACATGGCTCTGGTGCTCTTTGGTTCCAGCTTGTTTCTTTGTTGTCCTGGAATCAAAACAAAGCACACACACCCAAATACCCGAAGGTGATCTATAGATGGACGATATTTGTTTAATACCTCATGTGGTGACTGATCTTGCAAGATTTTGGTTGGTATCTTGTTGATCAGGTAGCATGCTGTCATCACTGCATCGCCCCAAAACCTCTTGGGCACATTCATGTGGAACATCATACTCCTAGCAACCTCCATAAGGTGCCTATTCTTTCTCTCAGCCACTCCATTTTGTTGTGGAGTGTATGGACAGCTTGTTTGATGGATCACTCCATGCTTGGATAGGTGTTGTTTAAATGCGGTGCTTGTGTATTCCCCACCATTATCTGATCTCAAAATTTTTATCTTGGCATTGTAATGGTTAGACACATAATTTTGAAAATTTATAAACGCATCTAACACCCTATCCTTTGATTGAAGCAAGGTGATCCAAGTATACTTGGTTTTCTCATCTATGAATGTCACAAAATATTTATGAAACTCCCTAGATGCGCATGGTGCAGTCCAAACATCAGAGTGAATTAAATCAAAGGCACATTCATAGATAGTACTCGATTTAGGGAACACAGTTTTACAATGCTTTCCTAAGATACAAGCTTCACAATCTTTTTGAAAGGAAATACTAGGCAACATGATGTTCAAAGCACGAGAGTGAGGATGACCTAATCTAGCATGCCACATTACATCTTTAGGGAAATTAAAACATGAATTTAAAGCAAGAGATAAATCGGAAGCAAGCTTAGTGTCTTCAAGCAAGTACAAGTCTCCCTTGGTTACACCTTTGCCAAGCAACCTACTAGTTTCAATATCCTGAAACAAAACATCATTAGGAGTGAAGGTAACATGGCAATTTAAATCAGTGGCAACCCTTTTTACAGATAACAAGTTGGAAGTGAAACTAGGCATATAAAAGGCTTTAGAGTCTTTTTCAAATATCCTAAGATCACCCACCCCTTTAATAGGAACCAACTCTCCATTAGCTACACACACATTTCCTAGGGCAGGAACAATATTTTTAATCAACCCTAGATCACTTATCATATGATGACTGGCCCCTGAATCAATCACTAAAGGTTTGTTCATTTTAGAGCTAGCGATCGCATTCAAGGAATAGTCAATATTAGTAGCATGTAAAGAGGTACCAAAGATGTTACCAGAGTGGTCCTTGAGAGCCCTGATGAGAGCCTCAATGTCAGATCTCTTGATGGTATCATCAGGAGTGATTCTCAAGGTACTGGAGTTGCTTGATACAAGCGCTTTGCCTTCACCAGCTGGATTGGTGTTTGTGATAGCTCGTGTGGTGTTTGGGGTGCTTGGTTCACCCATCTCACCAGAGTAGTTGGCTCTTGCATCATTGTGAGGAGTCCTGAACTTCATTGGCTTGAGGTGAGGGTGGAGGATCCAGCACTTGTCCTTGCCATGCCCTTTCTTCTTGCAATGGTCACAAACCCACACTTTCTTGTCCTCCGGCTTGTACTGACCCTTGTTTGCTGTGCCTTCAGCTTGGTTCACCAACACAAGCTCTCCTTTACCTCCAAAGAGTCCCACCGACCCTTGTTCCTTCTGGATTTGAGAGCATACTTCTTCCAAGGTTGGTAGCTTCTCGGCCCTCAGCAAGTGTTTAATGAGGTCGTTGTAACCGGGGTTCATGGTGAGGAGCAAGGCAAACACCTTGTCTTCTTCTCTCCGGTCTTTAAGTATGCTTGGGTCCACAGTACATGGCCTCAGCATCTCCAACTCAGCCCACAAGGCTCGGAACTTGCCGAAATGCTGGTTGAAATCCATGTCTTCTTGGTGGAGTGAGCTAATGGCCCTCTTGACCTCAAACACTCTACTCAAGTTTGATATGTTGCCATACACCTTCTGAAGAGTGTTCCACAACTCTTTGGGAGTCTCACAGTAAGAGTAAGCTTCCAGGATTGGTGCGTCAAGGCTGCTTTGGATGATAGACAACACCAAGAGATCCTCCTGATCCCACTTGTCTTCGGTAGCAACCACAACTTCAGTACTGTCCCCTCTTGGACAGTCTCTTTAGAGGGCTTGTCTTCTGTTATGTGAGAACAGAGACCTCTTCCTCCCAAGGCTGTTTTAACAAGCCTAGACCACAAGAGATAGTTTACACCAGTGAGTGTAACCGGAATGGAGACTTTGGATGACTTTTCCATTTTTGGCAAATTCTGGAGTGGTAAGTGAAGAACACTCAAGAACACAAAGAAATTTTGCTAAAAAAGGAAAGTTAAGAACAGAGATTATGCGGAAGTGAAAAAGGAATTAAGGTCTCAAGAGCAAGAGAGCTCTGATACCATGTAAGAATTAAAGATTAAGAGTGAAGATTGATGAGAATGAGTAACTAAGAGAGTGAGATTGAGAGAATCCGAGAGAGAGTTTAGTGAAGTGGTTTCATTGTTTCTCTTCACTTGACTACAAATGGTTCACATACAACATAGATATATCGACATTCTGAGCATAAGAGAACAAAGGAGAAACACATAAACAAATGAGAGAGAGAGAGAGTCGCCTGGTCTTGGATAGCGACCTCTCATGAACGGCTCCAAGGCAAGAGTGAAAACATTATTAAACTCTTGCCGACATCCTCCTTCTTGTCTTTACTCTCCAACGTCTCTCTCTTCTTTCAAACACATCAGAGGCGACTTGGGAAGGATCTTCTTGCTGTTCAAGTCTCGTTTACAAGTTGTAGTGTTGCCTTGTCTCACAAGTTGTACGACCATACTTGTGTTCCAAGGTAACACCACTTCCTTGTATCATTTGAATCTCTTCTTCTCCTCTGATTACTCTTATGCTTCTACGCTTCATCTCAACAATGCTGATGCTAGAGCCCATTTCTCTGGTGAGATGGGAGGTTCATCTACACCAAAGCAAGCAATGGTTCCTGGTGATGGAAAGGCCTTAACATTCAGTGGGAGTTCAGCCATGGGGACTGCTCAGGATGAGACTATTAGGAGGTCAGACCTTCAGGCTCTCATCAAAGTCCTCAAGGACAACTCTGGTAACACACTTGGTATCTCTCTTAATGCATCCTTACAATCGCCTATTGCTTGCATTACTTCAACTCATGAAACTAGTTGTGTTAAGCCTCTTGTAATTGATTCAGGAGCTTCTCATCACATGATTAGTGATTCTAGGTTGATTAGTAATGTTAAACCTGCTCTAGGAAATGTGATGATTGCAAATGGGGATAAGATACCCATTAGAGGTGTTGGAACTCTTAAACTGTTTGAAAAAGATACTAGTGCCTTTTATATGCCATCCTTTGCATCTAATCTGTTATCTGTGAAAAAGGTCACTAATGATTTAAATTGCAAAGTGATATTTAGTCCTAATGAGGTTATGTTTCAGGATATTGAGACTAGTAGGTTGCTTGGCAATGGTGTGAGCAAGGGAGACTTGTACCTTCTTGAAGACATCAAGCCGGCAGCTGATTTATCTAATGCTTTCATTTCAATTCCTGTTAACAATAATGTATTATGGCATGCTAGACTAGGTCATCCACACTCTAGGGCTCTGAACCTTTTATTGCCTAATGTTTCTTTTAAAAATGATGGCTGTGAAGCTTGTATTCTTGGCAAACATTGCAAGACTGTGTTTCCTAAGTCTTCCACGATTTATGAACACTGCTTTGATCTTATTCATTCTGATGTGTGGACTGCACCATGCATATCTAGGGAGAATCATAAGTATTTTGTCACCTTTATTGATCAAAAATCGAAATACACTTGGCTTACCATGATTCAAACCAAAGATAGGGTGCTAGATGCTTTCATAAATTTTCAAAACTATATAACTAACCAATTCAATGTTAAGATCAAAGTATTCAGGTCAGATAATGGAGGAGAATACACAAGTCATGCATTCAAAAATCACCTTGCCAAACACGGCATCATCCATCAAACAAGTTGCCCTTATACACCACAACAAAATGGTGTAGCTGAGAGGAAGAATAGACATTTGATGGAAGTGGCAAGGTGTATGATGTTCTATACCAACGTGCCCAAACGTTTCTGGAGTGATGCAGTCATGACAGCATGTTACCTTATCAATAGAACCCCAACAAGAGTACTAGATGACCTCACTCCATATGAGGTATTGAACAACAAGAAACCCTCCCTTGATCACTTACGTGTATTTGGGTGCTTGTGTTATGTGTTACAGCCAGGTATGCAGCGGAACAAACTAGAGGCCAGAAGCACTAAGGCTGTATTCATTGGCTACTCTACTACTCAGAAAGGCTACAAATGCTATGATCCCAACATGAGGAGGGTTCATGTGTCAAGAGATGTCAAGTTTGTGGAATCAAGAGGGTTTTATGAGGAGAAGAGTTGGGATGAGCTCAAGGACCTCTCTCAATCATCCACTGATAGGGCAGACAATTTGAGAAGAATTATGGAGTCTCTTGGCATCCATATGCCTCAGCCGATTCAAAATCAAAGGGATGGAGCTGGTGGTTCTGACAATGGGAGTACTGGAGCTGGAAATCAACCTCCAGTAGCTGTGAGTGAAGAGGTTACTCCGGCAAGTGAGGATTCCCATCCTAATCCTGAAGGGGGGAATCAAGAAGCATCACCACACAGTGATCAGGTTCATGATCAGGATGGAAATGCAAATACACCAGCTGAGGAGCAACAAGTTGAGGAACACATAGTAGAGAACCAGAATGTGGAAGAGGAACAGGTAGCTAAACCAATGCTTAGGAGAAGCACAAGGGAGAGAAGACCAGCCTCAAACTGGACAAATACAAGAGTGTACTTCAACAATCAAGCAGTAGCTCATCCAACTCAAGCAGTGTGTTCTCTAGCTCAGTATCCAGTGGAACATCAAGCTTTCATGATCAGCTTAGATGAAGAATACATCCCAAGGTCTTATGAAGAAGCTATGGCATTGGATGAGTGGCGTGAGTCAGTTGGAGATGAGGTTGGGGCTATGATCAAAAATGGCACATGGTATGAGACCAAACTCCCCAAAGGCAAGAAGGCAGTAACAAGCAGACTTCTCTTTACCATCAAGTATCAAGCAAATGGAACGCCAGAAAGGAGGAAGACAAGACTTGTAGCAAGAGGCTACACTCAAGTCTATGGAGAAGATTACTTGGATACCTTTGCACCAGTGGCAAAGCTACACACGATCAGAGTGGTTCTCTCACTGGCAGTCAACCTAGAGTGGGATCTATGGCAGATGGATGTCAAGAATGCTTTCCTACAAGGTGAACTAGAAGATGAAGTCTATATGAGGCCACCTCCTGGTATGGAAGATCTTGTACAACCAGGAAATGTTCTCAGGCTAAGGAAAGCAATCTATGGGTTAAAGCAATCCCCAAGAGCTGTTGAGATGAAGCAATAAACTAGATGAGTATGATGACAAAGAAGAGAAGAGATGAAGAGGAGAACCCGGAGTGATCAAGGAAGTCCAAGTGAGCTTGTCCGTACAGTTTGGTCAAGAGTGACCTAACTTACCTTAGAAGACAAGTCATTGGCTAGCTTGAGAAGGAAGGGAGTCTCACCACACTTCAAATAAAAGAAGATGTCGACAAAGGAGCAAAAGAGACGTTGGAGCTTGATCAGAGAGGAGTCACGGGTGGAGTTAAGGAGAGATGACCGTTTAGCACCTGTCATTGTCTCTCATGCTGAACGAGCCTCTGCGCAAGATCAGTCCCCAATTGTTTAATCTTTTAGCTAGTCAACTTGTCTTGTTTGTTTATCATATCTTTGTCTATTTAAAGACATGTACCATGAACTAATCTAATTAAGGAAACTCATTACATCCTTCTCATTCTCTCTCGCAATATGTTTCACACAACTCTCTCTTTTGATTAATTCTCATCTACACTCAACAAACTCTCATATAACTCTTAATTCTCACATGGTATCAGAGCTTCCTAGCTCTTGAGACCTATTTCTCTTCCGCAATTTCTCTGTGTTCTTGCTATTTTGAGTAAAGTTCTTGGTGTTCTTGAGGTGTTCTTCATTTTCACCTCCAGAATTTGCCAAAAATAGCAAAGTTCATCTTTAAATTTCTTTTCACAAAACTCTCTTGATGGATTCTGCTGGTGAACACTCACGGATGGTGACCATTCCAGTTACTCTCAAGGGAGCTAACTATCTACATTGGGCGAGGCTAACTAAAACCGCTCTTGGAGGCAGAGGGCTCTGGGAGGTGGTTGAAGAAGGCAGGAGCAACAAGAAGAAGACTGTCCTAGGAGAGGATGGCAAAGAAGTGGTGCAAGCTGAAGCTGATGACAAGAAGCGAGTTCAAGAGGATCTCCTGGTCTTGTCTATCATCCAACACAGTCTTGAGGCATCAATCTTGGAGTCTTACGCCTACTGTGAGACTTCAAAAGAACTATGGGATACACTCCAAAAGGTGTTTGGTAATGTATCCAACATTAACCGAGTGTTTGAAGTCAAGAGGGCTATCAACAACCTGTGTCAAGAGGATACTGAGTTTGATAAACACTTTGGGAAGTTCAGATCTCTATGGGCAGAGCTGGAGATGTTGAGACCAGCAACCCTTGACCCGGATGTACTAAATGAGAGAAGAGAGCAAGATAAGGTCTTTGCCTTGCTATTCTCTCTTAACCCCGGGTACAATGAATTGATCAAGCACATACTGAGGGGAGTTAGTCTCCCATCTCTGGATGAAGTGTGTGCTCAAATCCAAAAGGAGCAAGGCTCAGTTGGTCTCTTTGGAGGAAAGAAAGACCTTGTGATAGCCAACCAAGCAGAAGGTGTTGCTAACAAAGGTCACTTCAAACCTGAAGACAAGAAGGTGTGGGTGTGTGACCACTGCAAGAAGAAGGGACATGGGAAAGACAAGTGCTGGATACTTCATCCTCATTTGAAGCCACAGAAGTTCCGGACTGGTAACAATGAAGCAAGAGCTAACTACTCAGGCGACATGGGTGAACCCGGAGCAGTGAGTGGAGGGGAGAAGGCTCTAGCATCCAGCTCAACCATGAGGAACCCCCAAGATGAGACTATCAAGCGCTCAGACATTGAAGCTCTCATCAAACTCCTCAAAGATAACTCTGGTAACAAATTTGGTACCTCTTTTCATGCACTTATCAGTGATATCTCCATGAATGCTTTAACTAGTTCTAAGTTGATAAAACCTCTAGTTATAGATTCAGGAGCTAGTCATCACATGATTAGTGACTTGACCTTAATTAAAAACATTGTTCCTGCTCTAGGACATGTTATGATTGCAAATGGGGATAAGATACCAATTAAAGGCATAGGTGATCTTAAGTTGTTTAACAAAGATTCTAAGGCTCTTTACATGCCTAGCTTTGCCTCAAATTTGTTATCTGTAAAAAGAGTTACTAATGATCTTAAGTGCAGTGTTACATTCACGCCTAATGAAGTGTACTTTCAGGATATTGAGACTAGTAGGTTGCTTGGCAATGGTGTAACCAAGGGAGACTTGTACTTGCTGGAAGACACCAAGACCTCAACCGATTTATCTTATGCTTTAAATTCTGTTTCAGCTTTACCTAAAGATGTATTGTGGCATGCTAGATTAGGACATCCTCATTCTCGTGCTTTGAACATCATGTTGCCTAGTATCTCTTTTAAAAGTGACTGTGAAGCTTGTATCTTAGGGAAACATTGCAAGACAGTGTTCCCTAGATCAAGTAAAATTTATGAAAAATGCTTTGATCTTATTCATTCTGATGTTTGGACCGCACCATGTGTATCTAGAGAACATCACAAATATTTTGTGACATTCATAGATGAAAAGTCTAAGTATACTTGGATAACCTTATTGCCATCAAAAGATAGGGTCTTAGAAGCATTCATAAATTTTCAAAGCTATGTCACTAATCACTTCAATGCCAAGATTAAAATTTTGAGATCAGATAATGGAGGAGAATACACAAGCAAGGCATTCAAGCAACACTTAGCCAAACATGGGATGATCCATCAAACAAGCTGTCCTTACACTCCACAACAAAATGGGGTCGCTGAGAGGAAGAATAGACACCTTATGGAGGTAGCCAGGAGCATGATGTTCCATACAAGCATGCCTAAAAGATTCTGGAGTGATGCTGTTACAACCGCATGCTACTTGATCAACCGGATTCCTACCAGGATCCTACAAGATCAATCTCCTTATGAGGTATTGAACAACACAAAACCCTCTATTGAACATATGCGTGTGTTTGGTTGCCTTTGTTTTGTCTTTGTTCCAGGAGAGCAAAGAGATAAGCTGGCGCCCAAGAGTACAAAGGCAGTGTTCATTGGATATTCTCCTCATCAGAAAGGGTATAAATGCTTTGTACCAGAGACCAGGAGGGTCTTAGTCTCCAGGGATGTCAAGTTCTTGGAATCCAAAGGATACTATGATGGAAACAGTTGGGAAGATTTGGAGAATCTATCTCAATCTGCTTCAGATAGAGCATCCAACCTAAGAAGAGTCATGGAGAGTCTGGGCATCAGTGTACCTGTTGAGAGAGCATCAGGAGAAGCACCAATGACACCAGCAACTACTCCTGAGGTTACTCACCTTGATCATGAGGGGGACAATGAAGCTGAGCATCAAGAGGAGCAGTCAGCAAGTCCTGATCAAGCTGAGCAACAAGCTGAACAGCATGCGCATGAGGATATTACACAAGAGACTCAAGAGGAGCCTACTGTGAGTTCAGGACCTAGTGGTGAAGAAGGCAACACTCAACCAGCCTTAAGAAGAAGCACTAGAGTCAGGCAGCCAGCAGCAAACTGGAAAAACAACAGAGTCTACTTCAACTCTCAAGCAGTAGCTCATCCCATCCAAGCAGTGTGCTCTCTAGCACAATACCCACAAGAGCATGTAGTGTTCATAGGAGAGCTGGATCAGGAATATATTCCAAGATCATATGAGGAAGCTATGGAGCATGCAGAATGGAGGGAATCAGTGGGCAGTGAGTCAAGTGCCATGATCATCAATGATACATGGTATGAGGCAGAACTACCAAAGGGCAAGAGAGCTGTGACTAGTCGGTGGATATTTACCATCAAATACAATGCTGATGGTACTGTGGAGAGGCGTAAGACAAGGTTGGTAGCAAGAGGCTTCACTCAAACCTATGGAGAGGATTACCTTGATACATTTGCGCCTGTTGCAAAACTACACACCATAAGGATAGTCCTCTCCTTAGCAGTCAACTTGGAGTGGGATCTATGGCAAATGGATGTAAAGAATGCATTCTTACAAGGAGAGTTGGAAGATGAAGTTTACATGAAGCCACCTCCTGGTCTTGAACACTTAGTAAAGCCAGGCAATGTTCTCAGACTGAAGAAAGCTATCTATGGTCTGAAACAATCACCAAGAGCCTGGTATCACAAACTAAGCACCACACTTAATGGGAGAGGCTTTGTGAAGTCAGAAGCTGATCACACCTTGTTCACACTCACCAGCAAGCAGGGAATCATTGTGATCCTAGTGTATGTGGACGATATCATCATCACTGGCAGTGACAAAGAGGGGATACTTGCAACCAAGGCATATCTCAAGGCATCCTTTGATATCAAGGATTTGGGAGAGCTCAAATATTTTCTAGGCATTGAGATATGCCGATCCAAGGAGGGACTGTTCTTATCTCAAAGGAAGTATGCTTTAGATTTGCTAAAGGAGGCTGGTGATCTAGGAGGAAGAGCTGCAAAGACTCCACTAGAAGATGGGTACAAAGTGATGCGAGAGGGGGAGATTGATAGCAAGCCATATGGAGAGGTGAAGCACTATAGAAGAATGGTGGGAAAGCTTATATATCTCACTATCACTAGACCAGATATATGCTTTGCAGTTAATCAAGTGAGCCAGCACATGCAAGCACCCAAGATACACCATTGGAACATGGTTGAGAGGATACTAAGGTATCTAAGAGAGGCGCCAGGACAAGGAGTGTGGATGGGATGCAACAAGAGCACAGAAATCGTTGGGTATTGTGATGCTGATTGGGCAGGAGATAGAGTTGATAGGAGATCAACTACAGGCTACTGCACCTTCATTGGGGGCAACTTAGTGACTTGGAAAAGCAAGAAGCAAAAGGTTGTGTCATGCTCAAGTGCTGAGGCTGAATATAGGGCAATGAGGAAGCTAACCAGTGAGTTGATCTGGATCAGGAACCTGCTTAACGACTTGGGCATAGTGACTTCATCTCCAATCACCATGCACTGTGATAACCAAGCTGCAATACATATAGCATCCAACAATGTGTTTCATGAGAGGACTAAACACATTGAGGTGGATTGCCATAAAGTGAGGCAGGCTGTAGAGCAAAGGATAATCTTACCATGCTATACAAGAAGTGAGGATCAGTTGGCTGACATCTTCACCAAGGCTGCTAGTACTAAGGTTTGCGAGTTCATTCATTCAAAGCTTGGACTCGTGGATCTTTCATCTCAGTGATCCCCTCATCATGAAGTGTTCTACTCTTTCCTTGATATGTTTTTGTCCCACTGGGTTTTGCATATCAAGGTTTTAATGAGGGAATGCTTCATGATCTTCCAAGCTTGACTTGTTCCACATGGTCAAGCTTGAGGGGGAGTGTTGAGATGAAGCAATAAACTAGATGAGTATGATGACAAAGAAGAGAAGAGATGAAGAGGAGAACCCGGAGTGATCAAGGAAGTCCAAGTGAGCTTGTCCGTACAGTTTGGTCAAGAGTGACCTAACTTACCTTAGAAGACAAGTCATTGGCTAGCTTGAGAAGGAAGGGAGTCTCACCACACTTCAAATAAAAGAAGATGTCGACAAAGGAGCAAAAGAGACGTTGGAGCTTGATCAGAGAGGAGTCACGGGTGGAGTTAAGGAGAGATGACCGTTTAGCACCTGTCATTGTCTCTCATGCTGAACGAGCCTCTGCGCAAGATCAGTCCCCAATTGTTTAATCTTTTAGCTAGTCAACTTGTCTTGTTTGTTTATCATATCTTTGTCTATTTAAAGACATGTACCATGAACTAATCTAATTAAGGAAACTCATTACATCCTTCTCATTCTCTCTCGCAATATGTTTCACACAACTCTCTCTTTTGATTAATTCTCATCTACACTCAACAAACTCTCATATAACTCTTAATTCTCACAAGAACCTGGTACCACAAGCTCAGCACAACACTCAATGGAAGAGGGTTCAACAAGTCTGAAGCTGATCACACTTTGTTTACACTGACCACGGAACAAGGAATCATAGTCATCCTGATATATGTGGATGACATTATCATTACAGGCAGTGATAAAGAAGGTATCATCTTAACTAAGGTTTTTCTTAAATCCTCATTTGATATCAAAGACTTGGGTGAACTAAAGTACTTTCTAGGGATTGAGATATGCCGATCTAAAGAGGGGCTATTCTTAAACCAGAGAAAGTACACACTTGATATGTTGAGTGAGGCAGGTGATCTAGGTGCAAAGAAAGCAAAGACTCCATTGGAAGATGGGTACAAAGTACTACGCAAGGGGGAGTTTGAGGACAAACCATTTGAAGATGTCAAGAGGTACAGAAGAATGGTGGGAAAGCTCATCTATTTAACCATCACAAGGCCAGATATATGCTTTGCCGTGAACCAAGTGAGCCAGCAGATGCAAGCACCAAAAGTTCATCATTGGGGCATGGTTGAGAGGATTCTAAGGTATCTAAGAGAAGCACCAGGACAAGGAATCTGGATGGGATGCAATAAGAGCACCGAGATAGTTGGATACTGTGATGCTGATTGGGCAGGAGATAGAGTTGATAGGAGATCAACTACTGGCTATTGCACTTTCATTGGAGGCAATTTGGTGACTTGGAAGAGCAAGAAACAAAAGGTGGTGTCTTGTTCAAGTGCTGAAGCTGAGTATAGGGCAATGAGGAAGCTGACAAGTGAGTTGATCTGGATCAAGGGGTTGCTTAAGGATTTGGGAATTGAGTTCACAACACCTATCACCATGCATTGTGACAACCAGGCAGCTATACACATTGCCAGCAACTCTGTCTTCCATGAGAGGACCAAACACATTGAGGTTGATTGTCACAAAGTGAGGCAAGCGGTTGAGCAGAAGGTTATACTTCCATGCTACACCAGAAGTGAGGATCAGTTGGCAGATATCTTCACCAAGGCTGCAAGCTCTAAAGTCTGCGAGTTCATTCATTCAAAGCTTGGACTTGTAGATCTTTCATCTCAGTGATCCCCTCTCCATGAAGTGTTCTACTCTTTCCTTGATATGTTTTTGTCCCACTGGGTTTTGCATATCAAGGTTTTAATGAGGGAATGCTTCATGGTCTTCCAAGCTTGACTTGTTCCACATGGTCAAGCTTGAGGGGGAGTGTTGAGATGAAGCATCAAGAGTAAAGAGGAATCAGATCAAGCGTAAGAGAGCAAAGGATGATCATTGCTTGTGAACCAAGTTTATAACCTAGCTTGGAGTACAAGGTGGACAAGTTAAGTAGTTGATTAATGAGAAGGTTTAAGTGATGAGAAGAAGTAAAGAAGAAACTCGCCAAGTGAAGTGGTTGGCGATGAGGAGAAAGGTCACGAGTTTGGTTAAGGAAAGAGTGGTCCTCCCAACCGTTAGGACCAGTCACTTTCACTCTGCTCACTCTGCTCCTCACTGATCATCGACAGACTTGTTTATTGTTTCCTTTGTTTATTACTTTCTTAGGTCTTGTTCTCCTTTAAATAAACCTTGTATGCTCACCATATTTGATATCAAGAATTATGTCTTTCATTCTCTTTGTCTCTCACTCTCGCCATTCTCTCTCAATCATCTCTCCATACTTCTAGTCTTAACATTCTTTCACCCAGAAGTTCTAAGAGAAAGGCAAGAGCAAGATAGAGTCTTCAGTCTGCTCCGAGCCATGAACCCACACTACAACTCTCTGATCAAGCGTATAGTGAGAGGGGAGAACCTACCCAGCTTAGAGGACGTGTGTGACTTGATTCAAAGAGAACCTGGAGCACACGGCCCCTTTATAGAAGAAAGGGAGGAAGTTCTTCCTGTGAGGAGTATGCGTGATCAGAAGAGAGATAAAAAGAAACTAAGAAAAGCCTTGAAGATCAAAAAGAGGCAGAGACATGAGAAGATTAAGTCAAGCATGACTGACTCCCTTAAAGTTATGGAGCAGCAAGCTGTGAAAGGTCTATCTATGTACTCAGCTTTCACCAGTGATCAATTTGCAATGATCAAGGATGGCCCAATCAAAGCAAGTGATATTGAGCCACTGATCCAAGCTGCAAAAGCCATTATCTCCGCAAAGCAGTTTGGTACACATTCCCTTGTCCCTAAGCCTATCATAATAGATTCAGGAGCTAGTCATCATATGATTAGTGATAGGAATCTAATTAGTGATATTAGGCCTGCCTTAGGGAATGTAAAGATAGCTAATGGAGATATGGTAAAAATAGAAGGAATAGGGAACCTTAAGTTGTTTGATAAAGACTCCACTGCCTTCTATATGCCCAGCTTTGCTACTAACCTTCTCTCTGTGAAAAAGGCCACGGTTGACCTGAATTGTCAGGTGGTTTTTAGGCCTAATGATGTAGAGTTCCAGGATCTTAAGACAGGAAAGGTGATTGGAGAGGGAAGCAGCATGGGGAACTTATACCATCTCCAAAAGACTAAGCTTTCTTATCCTTCTTCATCTACTCCTCTTTGCATGACCAGTACTAATTTATGTGATAGCACTACTTGGCATGCTAGATTAGGCCACCCACACTCACGTGCATTAGGACTTATGATGCCTGATATGTCATTTAATCACCTTGAATGTGAAGCATGCATCTTAGGAAAGCATTGCAAATCTGTATTTCCAACATCAGTAACAATCTATGAAAAATGTTTTGATTTAATTCATTCTGATGTCTGGACTTCTCCATGTCTGTCTAGAGATAATCACAAGTATTTTGTCACCTTTATAGATGAAAAATCAAAATACACTTGGATTACATTGCTTCCATCTAAGGATCGTGTGTTAGATGCTTTTATAAACTTCCAATCTTATGTAACTAACCACTTTAAAGCTAATGTGAAGGTACTAAGATCAGACAATGGAGGTGAATATACAAGCAATGCTTTCAAGAACCACTTGGCAAAACATGGCATAGTCCACCAAACAAGCTGTCCCTATACTCCTCAGCAGAATGGAGTGGCTGAGAGAAAGAATAGGCATCTGATGGAGGTTGCAAGATCAATGATGTTTCATGCAAATGTTCTTAAGAGATTCTGGAGTGATGCTGTGGTGACAGCATGCTACCTAATCAACAGGATTCCCACCAAGGTGTTGAAAGATGTTTCACCTTATGAAGTGCTGAACAAGACTAGACCATCCATTCATCATCTCAGGGTGTTTGGATGTGTCTGCTTTGTGCTAGTACCAGGGGAGCTAAGGAATAAGCTAGAAGCAAAGAGTATGAAGTGCATGTTCATTGGATACTCATCTACACAGAAAGGATACAAGTGCTACAATCCTGAAACAAGAAGAGTACTTGTATCCAGAGATGTGAAGTTTATGGAAGGAAAAGGCTTCTATGCTGAGAAGAATTGGGATGAGCTTAAGGATCTGTCTCAAGCATCAGATAAGGCCAACAACCTGAGAGTTATTTTGGAGAATCTTGGAATCAGTTTATCAAAGGAGAAGGAGGCAACCAGAGAAGCTGCACCTACTCAAGAAACTGAACAAGATAATGAAGAAGTCACTCATCCTGATCCTGAAGGGGGCAATGAACAAGAATCAGAACAGCAACAAGGTTCAGATGCTCATGATCAGGAGAGTGCACCAGATCAGGAACAAGATCAGGAGACTGCCCAAGTTCATGAGGAAGAAGAGCAGCAACAAGATCAGGTTCAAACACTGAGAAGAAGTACAAGGATAAAGAAGGATCCCTCTACTTGGACAAGTTCAAGAGTCTATTTCAACAGTCAAGCAGTAGCACATCCCACCTCAGCAGTATGCTCCTTTGCGCAATTCCCATCTGAGCATCAAGCTTTCATTGTTGGATTAGATGAAGCGTATGTACCCAGGTCATATGCAGAAGCAATGGAGCTTGAGGTATGGAGAAAATCAGTTGAAGCTGAGATAAATGCCATGATCATCAATGATACTTGGTATGAAAGTGAACTCCCAAGAGGAAAGAAAGCTGTGACCAGCAAGTGGGTGTTTACAATTAAGTTCCTTCCTAATGGCAAGGTGGAGAGGTGTAAAACAAGACTGGTGGCAAGAGGCTTTACTCAGACATATGGAGAGGACTATGTAGACACATTTGCACCAGTGGCAAAGTTGCACACCATCCGGATCATCTTATCCCTTGCAACAAACTTGGAGTGGGAATTATGGCAGATGGATGTCAAGAATGCCTTTCTTCAAGGAGAATTAGAAGATGAAGTGTACATGCATCCTCCTCCGGGTTTAGAGAAGCTGGTGAAGCCTGGAAATGTTCTTAGGCTCAAGAAAGCAATCTATGGGCTGAAGCAGTCTCCAAGAGCATGGTACCACAAGTTAAGTACCACACTGAATGGGAGAGGATTCAGAAAATCAGAAGCTGACCACACCTTGTTTACTCTCTCCGGTCCAAGAGGAATTGTAGTCATCTTGATCTATGTGGATGATATAATCATCACAGGCAGTGACAAAGAAGGCATCAAAGAAACCAAGGTATTCCTCAAGTCTGTTTTTGATATTAAAGATTTAGGTGAACTCAAGTACTTCCTTGGGATTGAAGTATGCCGCTCTAAAGAGGGGCTCTTCTTATCTCAAAGGAAGTACACACTTGATCTTTTAAATGAGGCAGGAAACCTTGGAGGAAGAATAGCCAAAACACCACTTGAAGAAGGCTACAAAGTACTCAGAAAGGGGGAGTTTGAGGACAAACCTTATGAGGATGTGAAACAGTATAGAAGGATGGTGGGAAAGCTCATCTATCTAACCATTACCAGGCCAGACATTTGCTTTGCAGTGAACCAAGTCAGTCAACATATGCAGGCGCCTAAGATACACCATTGGAACATGGTGGAGAGGATCATGAGGTATCTGAGAGTAGCTCCTGGTCAGGGTGTATGGATGGCTTGCAATGGAAGCACAGAGATTGTAGGCTACTGTGATGCTGATTGGGCAGGAGATAGGGTTGATAGGAGATCAACCACTGGCTACTGCACATTTATTGGAGGCAACCTAGTAACTTGGAAGAGCAAGAAGCAGAAGGTTGTGTCATGTTCTAGTGCTGAAGCTGAGTACAGAGCTATGAGGAAGCTCACCAACGAATTAATATGGATAAAGGGGTTACTTGGCGATTTGGGTATTGAAACTACAACACCAATCACAATGCATTGTGATAATCAGGCTGCGATTCATATTGCCAGCAACTCAGTGTTCCATGAAAGAACCAAGCACATTGAAGTAGACTGCCACAAAGTTAGACAAGCTGTAGAGAAGCAGATCATCTTACCTTGCTACACAAGGAGTGAGGATCAGCTAGCTGACATCTTCACCAAAGCAGCAAGCACCAAGGTTTGTGAGTTCATCCACTCTAGATTGGGACTCATAGACCTCACATCTCACTGACTTTCCTATCATGGAGACTTCTACTCTTTTTCCTTGGTGTGTTTTTGTCCCACTGGGTTTTGCACATCAAGGTTTTAATGAGGGAAGTTCTTCATGATTCCAAGCTTGACTGGTTCCCTAAGTCAAGCTTGAGGGGGAGTATTGAGATGAAGAACCAAAGAGTAGAAGAGAGATTGATCAGAAGAAACAAAGAGAAGTAGAAACTCTGAGACTTGAAGAACAAGGCATTCCGTACAGACTTGGATCTCAAGGCACCAGCAGCAAACCTAACTTGTCTTGGAGGAAAAGACAAGTCCCAACTCGCCTACACTGATCAAAGAAGAAGAGAAGACCGTTAGAGATGAGTATGGGAGAGTTTGAGTCAGCAAGTGGGAGAATCACATGTTCTGAGTGAGAATAGAGCTGTTAGGTGCTGTCACTTTCACTCAGCACAGCAGCAATATTGTTTATTCATTTCTCTTTGTTTATTATTGTGTCACTGTCCCCTCTCTCTCTTTGAAATGCCTATATAACAATGTAATGTGCAAGATGAATAAACTAAGGAGAATAGTCTCCCAATTCTGGTTACTCTCTCTCTAATTTCGTCCATCAATCTCTCTCTTTAATTCCAGAAACTTATTCCTGTATTCTTGTGGTCATCTCTCTCAATCTTCACACAAACACTCTGAATCTTCATTACTCTCCTCTATATCACCCTTACACTCTCAATTCTTACATCGCCTAGAGCAAGGGCAACAAGCTCGAGCCAACCAACCGGCTCAAGGAGCAAACAACAACCCCCAAGACCAGCAACCACAACAACAACAACAACAACAACAACAACAACAACAACAACAACAACAACAAGACAACCCCCGAGCTGAGGATGATTCGGATAGTGACATGCCGAGTCTAGAAGAAGAAGAACAAAGACCCCCTCCTAGAAGAAATGCTAGAGATAGAGGAAGAAACCGAGGAAGAGGTCATGATCAAGAGCATGATCAATGGCAAGGAGGCAAGGACTTGAAGCTCACGCCACCAACCTTTGCTGGAAAGGTTAATCCTGATGCCTATATTGATTGGGAGACACGCATGGAGTACATCTTCGACTATTACCATTACTCCGAGCTAAGGAAGGTCTCTCTAGCTGCTGCTCAGCTCACTGAAACCGCCTTGACATGGTGGGATCGAGAGCTATCCGAGAGGAGAAGGCTAAGGCGTGCACCCATTGCTCTTTGGGATGACATGAGAGCCATGCTGAGGAGAAGATATGTGCCAAGTTACTACTACCGTGACTTGCAAAAGAGGTTCAGGAAGCTCACTCAAGGATCCAAGTCAGTTGAGGAGTACTATGAAGAGTTTGATGCTATGAGGAACCGCTTAGAAGTTCAAGACTCTGAGGAAACCTTGATGGCACAATTCTTGGATGGACTTCAAGATAGGATAACAAGAAAGGTGGAGAGACAGAACTATGAGCACTTCCATGATCTAATCCACTTTGCTATCCAAGCAGAGCAACACATCAAGCGCAAAACCGCAGCTACAAGTAGAAGTAAGAACACTTGGACTCCACCAGCTCAAAGAAATGACAAGGGCAAGTCCATTGAGGTTGAGAGCCGGTTCAAGAAGAACTCCACTACTGATGCATCTAAGGGCAACAAGGCTGAACAAAGCAAGCCTAGTGCACCTAGAAACCGAGACATCACTTGCTACAAGTGCCAAGGTAAGGAACATTATGCAAGAGATTGTCCTAATCAAAGAGTCATGATCCTTAGAGAAGATGGAGGATATGAGGACTCAAGAAGAAGAAGAAGCGGACGCTACTGATGAGGAGATCACTGATTATCCAGATGAGGGAGAGATACTTGTGACAAGAAGAGTACTTAGTGCAATGTTCGAACCAGAAACTATTCAAAGGGAGAACATCTTTCATACAAGATGCACCATTGAATCTAAGGTATGTAGCTTGATCATTGATGGTGGTTCATGTACTAATGTTGCTAGCAAGTATTTGGTTGATAAGCTAGGTCTCAAGACAACCACACATCCAAGACCTTATAGATTGAAGTGGTTAAATGATGAAACCGAGCTAAAGATGTTGAGATGAAGTGTTTATAATATGAAGAAGAAGAGAAGAAAGAGTTTGGGGGTTGAAGTTGAGAAAGTTACTATTTACTATTACAGTAAAAAGGGAAGTTACTGTGGTAAGAAAGATAGTTACTGAAGCATGAAGGTAAATCGAGAAGAAGAGTGCATAGATGATCCAAACACTCTTTACCAGAAGAAGGGTTTGGTGTGAGAGCTTGTGACCGTTTAAAGATAAAGGAGGCGCGCTATGACAGGCTGGAAAGGCAAAGGTATCTAGTCAAGATACCTTTGGCATCAAGCGTGTGTGCAATGTGGTCCAAGTATTCAAACCAGGCGCGCCATCCTCCTCTTGACTCTACATGCTTTGAATAGTGATCAGACCACTTTACCTTGTCGCAAACCCTCATTAGTTCTTCCTATATATATTGTAAACACTCTCTCATTAAGATTAAGCAAGCAATGAAAGTCTCTTAGACATTTTTTAAGAATGGTTCTTAGTCTCTTTGTCTCGGATTAGTCTTTCCTTTACTCAAATCTCTTCTTAATCTCTCTAATCTCTTCTCTAATCTCTATTACTACACTAGATCTCTAGAAATCTTATGGTATCAGAGCCAGGTTGCGCAAAAAGCAACTTGTGTTCTTGAGTGTTCTTGAAGAATCCGGAAGCTAGATCTTTGAAGAACAAGTGTTGGTGTCCGTTGGTGTTTATCTTGGAGATCCAGCTTCAAGAAGGTGTCGGTTGAAGTTTACCAAGTTCAGAAGTGGTGTTAAGTCTTTGTGGTGTGTTACCGTGAGCTGCAAGGGAAGATCTCTAGGGTTTTCTTGAAGATTCACACTCAAAGCTCAAGTCTTTACAAGCGGTTTGTGTTCAAGGTAAAAGATCAAGTCTTTGTTACAAGTTGCTGAGTTAAGTTGCTAGAGATGGAAGGTAGCATGAACATGAAGGTCTCGGTTACTTTTAAGGGAACCAACTACCTAGTTTGGTCTAGGATGGTTAGGACTGCTGTGGGAAGCAAAGGGCTGTGGAAGCATATTACTCCGGGTGAAGCTCCAAAGCTAATCACTCAAGGAGAAGAAGGAGATGGGAGTTCAGGCAATGCGCTTGAGAAATGGGAGCAAGAGGATTGTATGGTACTATCAGCTCTCCATTCATCCTTGGAGCCGAGTCTGTTGGATGCATACAGCTATTGTGAAACAGCCAAAGAGCTGTGGGATACTTTGAAGAAAGTGTATGGAAACACTTCCAACTTAAGCCGGGTGTTTGAGGTGAAGCAAGCTATCAATGTACTTGTTCAAGAAGACATGGAGTTCACCAAACACCTTGGGAGGTTCAGATCACTCTGGTCAGAGTTGGAGATGCTTAGGCCAAGCACGGTTGATGCGGATGAGTTAAACAAGAGGCGCGAGCAGGATAAGGTCTTTGGGTTGTTGCTGACTTTGAATCCAGCCTATGGTGGTCTCATCCAGCACCTATTGAGAGAAGACACTCTTCCAGATCTTGAGGAAGTGTGTGCTAGGATCCAAAAGGAACAAGGGTCTATCGGTTTGTTTGGAAAGAAGGGAGAACTCTCTCTTGCTAACCATGCATCACACTCGGATCAAGAGGAGACTCCACAAGCAAACAAAGCTGCGCATGGAAAGTATGAGGAGAGGAAGTTCAATGGGAACTGTGACCATTGCAAGAAGCAAGGACACAAGAAAAGCCAGTGTTGGATCCTTCACCCACATCTCAAGCCGGCTAAATTCATGAAGGATAGAGAAGCAAGAGCTCACCTCTCGGATGGAACCAGTGGAGCAAATGGAGCTAGTACAAGCAAGGCACAAGATGGTGAGAAGCGTGAGATAGACAATGGGAAGTCTCTGGTGGCCTATACTGGTGGTTCAAGCAACACCAGTGAGTATGTGACAAGGGCAGACCTAGACTCTCTCATCAAACTCTTCAAGGAGAATGGTAACACCTTTGGGTACTCTTATGGTGCTTCCTTGATTGCTAGAACTGATAGGTTGATAGATAACTCTTGTGATATGCATAATCATCTCAAAGAGTGTGGTATTGATAGCATTGATCATGCATACTACTCGGATCATGCATACAAACCATTCAAACCTTCCAGCATTCTAGCTCATCTTGCTAAGTCTCATTGTCATGCATCTCGGCCTCTCATTATTGATTCTGGTGCATCTCATCACATGATTAGTGATGTTAAGTTGATTAAAAACATTGAGCCTGCTTGTGGAAATGTCATGATTGCTAATGGTGATAAGATTCCTATTAGAGGAGTAGGAATGCTTAAACTGTTTGATAAGGAGTCAAAAGCTCTTTATATGCCTGATTTCACTTCAAACTTGCTTTCGGTTAAGAGATGTGCAACTGATCTTAATTGTAATGTTATCTTCAGTCCTAATGATGTGAAGTTTCAGGATATTAAAAGTAGCAAGATGCTTGGCAAAGGAGTAACCAAGGGAGAGTTATACATGCTTCAAGATCTTACTTCTATTGCAAATTTTAGTTGTTCTTTTTCTTCTGTGTCTACTAGTCTAAGCAAGAATGCATTGTGGCATGCTAGACTAGGACACCCTCATAATAAGGCTTTAAAACTGATGGTGCCAGGTGTTTCTTTTGAGAACAATGATTGTGAAGCTTGTATTTTAGGCAAGCATTGTAAAACTGTTTTTCCCAAATCGTCTACTGTTTATGAAAAGTGTTTTGATCTTATTCATTCTGATGTGTGGACTGCTCCATGCTTGTCTAGGGAAAATCAGAAGTATTATGTCTCTTTCATTGATGAAAAATCCAAATACACCTGGTTAACCTTAATTCCAACCAAAGATAGGGTGCTTGATGCATTTAGAAATTTTCAAGCTTATGTAACTAACCATTATCAAGCCAAGATTAAGATTTTCAGGTCTGATAATGGAGGAGAGTACACAAGTCACGCATTCAAGCAACATCTATCACAACATGGGATACTTCACCAAACGAGCTGTCCTTACACTCCTCAGCAAAATGGTGTTGCTGAAAGGAAGAATAGGCACCTGATGGAAGTCGCCAGATCCTTGATGTTTCAAGCAAATGTACCTAAAAGGTTTTGGAGTGATGCTGTAGTTACTGCTTGTTATCTGATCAACAGGACTCCTACTCTTGTGTTGCATGGGCAATCACCATTTGAAGTCCTGAACAAGTATAAGCCAGTACTGGATCACTTGAAGGTCTTTGGGTGCTTGTGCTATGTGATGGTACCAGGAGAGATGAGAAACAAGCTACAACCGAGAAGCACAAAAGCAATGTTTATTGGATACTCCACAAGCCAGAAAGGATACAAGTGCTATGATCAAGACACTAGGAGAGTGACAGTATCTCGGGAGGTGAAGTTTATTGAGGAAAGAGGGTACTATGAGGAGAAGAACCAAGAAGATTTAAAAGATCTCACATCAGATCGAGCTGCTACTTTGAGAGCTATGCTGGAGAAACTTGGGATCAATATGACTCAAGAGCAGCAAGGTGGAGGAAGTGCACCTAGAAGTGTACCAAGGGCAAGTGATGATCGGATCCCTCACCTTGACCATGAGGGGGGAAATGAAGCAAGCTCTCTTAACCAAGGAGGGGAAGAGAGTTCTAGGAGTCAAGAAGAGAGCTCTGACTCACATGATCAAGGTGTGGAAGCCACTGATCAAGAAGGTGGAGCTGAAGTAAGTCAGCAAGAAGAGCAAAGAGTTAGTAGTGATGATGCGCAAGAGGAAGCAAGTATACAAGAAGAGGTGCAAGTGCAGGATGAACCAGTTCTAAGGAGAAGCACACGGCTAAGGAAGGATCCTTCCAGTTGGGTAAACACAAGAGTGTACTACAATGCCCAAGCTGTGGAGCATCCTTCTCAAGCTGTATGCTCATTTGCTCATTATCCGGAAGAGCATTGTGCCTTTCAAGTCAGTTTGGATGAGAGTTATGTTCCAAGGAGCTATGAGGAAGCTATGCTAATACAAGAGTGGAGAGATTCAGTTAATGCTGAGGCAGATGCCATGATCAAGAATGATACATGGTATGAGAGTGCACTACCAAAAGGAAAGAGAGCAGTGTCTAGTAAATGGATCTTCACAATCAAGTATCTTCCAAATGGGAAGATAGATAGGCGCAAGACAAGATTGGTGGCAAGAGGGTTTACTCAAACCTATGGAGAAGACTACATTGATACATTTGCACCAGTTGCCAAGCTTCATACCATTCGGATAGTGCTATCTTTGGCAGTGAATCTTGAATGGGATCTTTGGCAAATGGATGTGAAGAATGCATTTCTACAAGGAGAACTAGAAGATGAAGTCTACATGTTACCACCTCCTGGTCTTGAGCACTTGGTAAAGAAGGGAAATGTGTTGAGGCTAAAGAAGGCAATCTATGGTCTCAAACAATCTCCAAGAGCATGGTATCACAAATTGAGCACAACATTGAATGGAAGAGGGTTCAGAAAGTCCGAACTTGATCACACTCTGTTCACACTTGTTACTCCTTCAGGTATCATTGTAATCCTTGTGTATGTAGATGACATTATCATCACTGGCTCTGACAAAGCAGGTATCAAGGCAACCAAGGAGTTTCTCAAATCTGTGTTTGAGATTAAAGACTTAGGAGAGATGAAGTACTTCCTTGGCATTGAGTTGTGTAGAGCTAAGGAAGGGTTATTCATCTCTCAAAGAAAATATACACTTGATCTTTTGAAAGATGCAGGTGCATATGGAGGCAAAGTAGCTAAGATGCCCATGGAGGATGGGTATAAGGTTCCACGTGAGGGGGAGCTTGAAGATAGCAAGCCATTCCATGATCCAAAGCTTTATAGAAAGCTTGTAGGTAAGTTAATCTACTTGACAATTACACGGCCTGACATTTGTTTTGCTGTGAATCAGGTGAGCCAGCATATGCAAGTTCCAAAAGAACACCATTGGAGAATGGTGGAGAGGCTATTGATGTATCTAAATGGAACTCAAGGTCTTGGTGTTTGGATGGGTTGCAACAAGAGTACAGAAGTGGTGGGCTATTGTGATGCTGATTGGGCAGGAGATAGAGCTGATAGAAGATCAACCACTGGCTATTGCACTTTCATTGGTGGGAACTTGGTTACTTGGAAGAGTAAGAAGCAGAAGGTGGTCTCATGTTCCAGTGCTGAAGCCGAGTATAGAGCCATGCTGAAGCTAACCAATGAACTTGTGTGGATCAAGGGGATTCTGAAGCACTTGGAGATTGATCAAGCTACACCAATGACTATGCATTGTGATAACCAAGCAGCTATTCACATTGCAACCAACTCGGTGTTCCATGAGAGGACCAAGCACATAGAGGTTGATTGTCACAAGGTCAGACAGATGATAGTACTTGGAGTGATCCTGCCATGTTACACCAGAAGTGAGGATCAGTTGGCTGATGTGTTTACCAAGGCTGCGAGGCAGAAGACAATGGAGTCCATCCACATCAGGCTGGGCCTCATTGATCTGAGTAAGAGAAGCTGATCCCCTTGCTGTGAGGTCTTCACTCTTTTTCCCTCATCAAGGTTTTGTCCCAATGGGTTTTCCTTGGTGAGGTTTTTAATGAGGAAGACGCCTCATGGCATTCCAAGCTTGACTTGTTCTACATGGTCAAGCTTGAGGGGGAGTGTTGAGATGAAGTGTTTATAATATGAAGAAGAAGAGAAGAAAGAGTTTGGGGGTTGAAGTTGAGAAAGTTACTATTTACTATTACAGTAAAAAGGGAAGTTACTGTGGTAAGAAAGATAGTTACTGAAGCATGAAGGTAAATCGAGAAGAAGAGTGCATAGATGATCCAAACACTCTTTACCAGAAGAAGGGTTTGGTGTGAGAGCTTGTGACCGTTTAAAGATAAAGGAGGCGCGCTATGACAGGCTGGAAAGGCAAAGGTATCTAGTCAAGATACCTTTGGCATCAAGCGTGTGTGCAATGTGGTCCAAGTATTCAAACCAGGCGCGCCATCCTCCTCTTGACTCTACATGCTTTGAATAGTGATCAGACCACTTTACCTTGTCGCAAACCCTCATTAGTTCTTCCTATATATATTGTAAACACTTTCTCATTAAGATTAAGCAAGCAATGAAAGTCTCTTAGACATTTTTTAAGAATGGTTCTTAGTCTCTTTGTCTCGGATTAGTCTTTCCTTTACTCAAATCTCTTCTTAATCTCTCTAATCTCTTCTCTAATCTCTATTACTACACTAGATCTCTAGAAATTTTAAAAGATTGGTGAACAAGTGGAAGTTTCTTTCAGCATAGGTCGATATGCTGACAAGGTAATTTGTGATGTGGTTCCTATGCAAGCTGGTCATCTTTTGCTTGGCAGGCCTTGGCAATTTGATAAGGAGACCATACACAATGGACGCACCAACTACTATAGTTTCACTCACAACAACCGCAAGCACAACCTAGCTCCTTTAACCCCACAACAAGTCTTTGACTTGCAAAAGGATATGAGCAAAGGAAACAAGGTAAGTAAGACTAATCTCTATATTAGTCCATCTAAAGTTTTAAAATCTTTAGAAAACAAAACACAGGTGCTACTAATGATCTTTAAGGAAGGTGTTTTGACAGATTATAAAGATCAAGAACTCCCACCAGAAGTTGTGCAACTACTTGAGAAGTTCCCTGATATCTTTCCAGAAGATATTCCTGCTGGTTTACCACCAATAAGAGGAATAGAACACCAGATTGATCTAGTACCAGGAGCTCCATTGCCAAACCGACCAGCCTATAGAGTCAATCCGGAGGAAGCCAAAGAATTGGAGAAACAAGTGCAAGACTTGATGGACAAGGGATACATAAGAGAAAGTCTAAGTCCTTGTGCAGTTCCAGTTCTTCTAGTGCCAAAGAAAGATGGGACTTGGAGGATGTGTGTTGATTGCCGAGCCATAAACAACATCACCATCAAGTATAGACATCCAATCCCACGACTAGATGACATGCTAGATGAACTCAGTGGTGCCACTATCTTCTCAAAGATAGATTTGAAGAGTGGTTATCACCAGGTAAGAATGAAAGAAGGAGATGAGTGGAAGACTGCTTTCAAGACCAAGAGAGGTCTCTATGAATGGCTAGTCATGCCATTTGGTCTTACCAATGCTCCAAGCACTTTCATGCGCCTCATGAACCATGTTCTAAGGGAGTACATATGTAAGTTTGTAGTTATATACTTTGATGACATCTTAGTCTATAGCAACAGCTTAGAAGATCATCTTATTCATCTTGAAAAGGTTTTGGAAACCTTGCGCCAAGAGCATCTCTATGCTAATCTCAAGAAATGTACCTTTTGCACTGATCAACTAGTTTTCCTAGGCTTTGTTGTTAGTTCACAGGGTCTAAAGGTGGATGAAGAGAAGATCAAAGCAGTACAAGAGTGGCCCACGCCAACTACAATAGGTCATGTGAGGAGTTTCCATGGGCTAGCAAGCTTCTATAGAAGATTTGTCCGAGACTTCAGCACCATAGCAGCCCCATTAACTTCAGTAATCAAGAAAGATGTGGCTTTCAAATGGGGAAGTGAACAGGATGAGGCTTTTCAAAACCTCAAAGATAGTTTAACTAATGCTCCTGTTTTAGTCTTACCTGATTTTAACAAAACTTTTGAGATTGAATGTGATGCATCAGGGACAGGTATTGGAGCAGTGTTGACTCAAGGAGGAAAGCCAGTAGCATTCTTCAGTGAGAAGTTACGTGGAGCTACACTCAACTATCCTACCTATGATAAAGAGTTATATGCACTAGTGAGGTCATTGGAGACTTGGCAGCACTATCTACTCTCTAAGGAGTTTGTGATCCACACTGACCACGAGACACTCAAGTATTTGAGAGGACAAACTACCTTGAAGAAGAGGCACGCAAGGTGGCTAGAGTTTGTGGAATCTTTTCCTTATATCATCAAGTACAAGAAAGGAAAGGAGAACATTGTAGCTGATGCTTTGTCAAGAAGGCATGCGCTTATATCTTTGAAGGAAGCCAAGGTAATGGGGTTTGAACACATCAAAGAGCAGTACCAAGAAGATCCAGACTTTGGAGACATCTACAAGCAGTGCAAGCAAGCCGCATTTGGATCCTTCTATCAGCATGATGAGTTTCTATTTAAGGATAAGAGGTTGTGTATCCCACAAGGTTCCATGCGAGACTTGATCTTGAGAGAAGCACATGGTGGTGGACTTATGGGACACTTTGGCGTGACAAAACCTTAAGTATAGCGGCAGAACACTTCTACTGGCCACACTTGAGAAGAGATGTTGAGAAGCTATGCGCAAGATGCATTGTTTGTCTCAAAGCTAAATCCAGGTTACATCCTCATGGTCTTTACATTCCTTTACCTATTCCTGACCTACCTTGGGTAGATATTTCCATGGATTTTGTTTTAGGTTTGCCAAAGATCAGGAACAAGGACTCCATCTTTGTTGTGGTGGACAGGTTTTCTAAGATGGCTCATTTTATTCCTTGCAATAAGACTAATGATGCTACTCAAACTGCTGATTTATTCTTTAAGGAAGTGGTTAAGCTTCATGGTATTCCTAGAACTATTGTTTCTGACAGGGACACAAAGTTCTTGAGCCACTTTTGGAGGACCATTTGGAGGAAGTTGGGTACCAAGCTCTTGTTCTCTACCACTTGCCATCCTCAAACTGATGGGCAAACTGAGGTTGTTAACCGCACTCTATCCACTCTCTTGAGAGCCACGGTTGGTAAGAACTTGAGGAATTGGCTTGATTGTTTACCTTTCATTGAATTTGCTTATAATAGAGTTCCTCATTCAGCTACTAAACTTTCACCTTTTGAGATTGTGTATGGTTTTAAGCCAATGACTCCTTTAGATCTCTCTCCTATTCTACCCCAAAAGGATCAAATGGTGAGTACTGATGGTGAGACTAAGGCTGAACTTATGAAGAAAATCCACCAGAAGGTTAAGGAGAACCTAGAGAAGCAAAATGAGCAAAACAAGAAGCAAGGTGACAAGGGAAGAAAGGAGGTTTCATTTGAACCAGGAGATTGGGTTTGGTTACATATGAGGTCCGAGAGGTTCCCAAAGCAAAGGAAGTCCAAGCTCTCACCAAGAGGAGATGGCCCATTCAAAGTCTTGAAGAAGATCAATGACAATGCCTATCAATTGGAGCTGCCGGTTGAGTTTAATGTTTCTTCTACTTTCAATGTGTCAGATTTATCTTACTTTCATGCAGATGAAACTGTTCTGAGGTCAGAACCTTCTCAAGAGGGAGAGAATGATGAGGACATAGAACCAGACATCAACATCCCCACACTTAGACAAGCTCCAAGGACAAGATCAGGAACTAGAGGTGTTACTGCCAGCTTTAACAAAGCCATAGAAGTTCTTCTCATCAAGAGCAACATCAACACCAAGCTAGAAGCCATCACAAACCGCATGGATCAATTCACTATAACCGGAGGAGAAGCTAATAAAGATGAAGCTTATGTTATACAAGTTGGTCCAAAGGATGATGATAATATATGGTCCATTCTTCCTCACAAAGGAATGGTTTCCTTATTTGTCATCACGCCTAAGTGAAACGGTGAGCATTGAGAAGAGAAGAGCAAGCCTTCAAACGACATCACTTCACAAGATCAAAAGAGGCTCCTCTCCAACGGCTACTTTCTTTCAAATCTCATCCGCATCAAGGTAAGTAAGGTAAGTCCATTTACATTATGATTTATATCCTATGGTTTATCTTGCAGGGTCTTGAGACATTTTATTTCTTTTATTTCATTTCGTTGAGTCAGGCATTGTTTAGCCTATGCTTTCTTAAGTCCTAGATCGAGTCTTTGTATTGTTTTTGCTTCAAGACCCCTAGAAGGGCACAACTGCATTGGACACTATATAAGTCCCTTATAAGCAGTCATGTATCTTTAACCTTTATGAAATATATGAGTCAGTTTGCCCCTAGCAACTACTAAGCCTTTTGAGAGTTTGTGAGAAGCATTCTTGAGAGCAAAATCGTGTTATATCAAGTTCCTCATCATAGAACTTGTGGTTACACTTCGATCCATCCTTTGGTTGTGTGAATCAATCAAAACCTCACCACATCAAACCATCTCTTTGTCTTTGTTGAGTTGTTTATTCGAACAAGCAACTTAGATCCATATCCACATCTATCCCATTTGCCATCCATTGAATCATCAAGTTGGTTATACGACCAAGTGGTGTTTCTCATCTCCATTGGTGTCTTTGCGAGTCTCAATACAACCGGATCCATCACTCAAACCATCCTCTACATCAGATCCTTCCATCTCACTCCACTTCATTAGCAACCGGTTCATTGATCCTCACCCCTATCCAACCAGCTTGAGCAAGGCCCTCTTTGTGCCTATATCAAGCAACAAGATATCCCACTTTCTATCCAGATGATTCCTGATTAGCCTGTTCGGACATATGACAATATCTTCATGATTCTTATCAAACCAGGATGAACCATATGTAAGAAGCTTGATTGGGAACCACTACTCAGTGGAGAATAACAGGAAGTTGAATAAATCTCATAGAAGTTGTGATTAAGAAAATATCCCACTTTTCTGTCCAGATGATTCCAGATTAGCCTGTTCGGACATATGGCAATATCTTCAAGATTCTTATCAAACCAGGATGAACCAATATGTAAGAAGCTTGATTGGGAACCACTACTCAGTGAGAATAACCAGGAAGTTGAATAAATCTCATAGGAGTTGTGAGTAAGAAGATATCCACTTTCTATCCAGATGATTCCAGATTAGCCTGTTCGGACATATGTCATTATTGTAGAAATAATAAGAACAGAGTGAAGAACACAAGAACAAGTGAGAGAGAGAGAGAGAGAGAGAGAGAGAGAATGACGATTTGAGAGAGAGAGTAAAGAAGAGAGAACTATTTCCCTTGATTAATTATGTGATGGTTTACAAGTTTAAATAGGCAAGTTGCCTAAGTACAGAAATGAATAAACAATGTAAATGATAAACTAATAAATACATAAAGAATGTTGCTCTGGTCGATGGATAGTGACTGCTCACAAACGGTCACCACTGCTCCCCTTCCTTAAGTAGCTCATGTGACCAATACTATAAACAATTGCCTCTCCTTGTCTTCTTGTTCCAACGGCATGCTGCTCTTCTTTGACAAGTTGTGGCGAGTTTAAACTTGCCTTTACTCCTAAGGCAAGTTAGGTTATGTTTAAATCAACTTGCACAGCAAGTGTTGTACGGCCAAGCTTGGATTCCAAGTAAGCTCGGATCTACTTGTTCTTCAAGTATCTTTAACTCCTCACTTCTTCTCATCCCTTTGTATTTCCTTTGTCAATACTCCCCCTCAAGCTTAACCATACAGCATGGTTGAGCTTGGGAACCATGGACACATCCCTCATTAAAACCTTTATGTGCAAAACCCAATGGGACAAAAACACACAAAGGAAAAAGAGTAGATGTTCCATGGCTAAGAGGATCATGAACTGGATAAGTCTATGAGTCCCAATCTTGGATGAATGAACTCACAGACCTTGGTGCTTGCTCCCTTGGTGAAGATGTCTGCTAACTGATCTTCACTCCTAGTGTAGCAAGGTAGAATAATCTTCTGCTCCACTGCTTGTCTAACCTTATGACAATCCACTTCAATATGCTTTGTCCTCTCATGAAACACTGAGTTTGAAGCTATGTGAATGGCTGCCTGGTTATCACAGTGCATGGTGATTGGTGTTGTTGTTTCAATGCCCAAGTCTCTCAGCAGGTTCCTGATCCAAATCAGCTCACTGGTCAGCTTCCTCATGGCTCTATATTCTGCCTCAGCACTTGAACATGATACCACCTTCTGCTTCTTGCTCTTCCAAGTAACCAAATTGCCTCCTATGAAGGTGCAATAGCCAGTAGTAGACCTCCTGTCCACTCTATCACCAGCCCAATCTGCATCACAATACCCTACAATCTCTGTGCTCTTGTTGCAACCCATCCAAACACCTTGACCAGGAGCCTCCCTTAGGTATCTCAAGATCCTCTCCACCATGTTCCAATGGTGAACCTTTGGTGCTTGCATATGCTGGCTCACTTGGTTGACAGCAAAGCAAATGTCTGGTCTTGTGATGGTGAGATAGATCAGCTTCCCCACCATTCTTCTATAGAGTTTGAAGTCTCCAAATGGTGTATCTTCAAACTCCCCCTCACGCAATATCTTGTAACCCTCTTCAAGTGGTGTCTTGGCTACTCTTCCACCAAGCTCTCCTGCCTCATTTAAAAGATCAAGTGTGTACTTCCTTTGGCATAAGAAAAGCCCCTCTTTAGAGCGGCATATTTCTATCCCAAGGAAGTACTTAAGCTCTCCCAAATCTTTAATATCAAATGAGGATTTAAGAAAAGCTTTAGTTGAAATTATACCTTCCTTGTTGCTGCCAGTGATGATAATATCATCAACATAGATGAGGATTACAACAATGCCTTGCTTGCTGGTGAGAGTGAAGAGAGTATGGTCAGATTCTGATTTCACAAACCCTCTTCCATTAAGGGTTGTGCTAAGCTTGTGATACCAGGCTCTTGGTGATTGCTTCAATCCATAGATTGCCTTCTTCAATCTAAGTACATTTCCTGGTTTGACCATGTCTTCCATTCCTGGTGGTGGTCTCATGTAGACTTCATCTTCTAATTCTCCTTGAAGAAATGCATTCTTGACATCCATTTGCCAGAGATCCCATTCCAAGTTAACAGCCAAGGAGAGAACAACTCTTATGGTGTGAAGCTTAGCCACTGGTGCAAATGTATCCAAATAGTCTTCTCCATAGACTTGAGTGTACCCTCTTGCAACCAGCCTTGTCTTCTTCCTTTCTGGTTGTCCATTTGCTTTGTACTTGATAGTGAAGAGTAGGCGACTTGTTACTGCCTTCTTGCCTTTTGGAAGTTGAGTTTCAAACCATGTATCATTCTTGATCATAGCTCCTATCTCATCTCCCACTGATTCTCTCCACTCATCCAGTGCCATTGCTTCCTCATAGGTCTTTGGTATGTAAGCTTCATCTAGGTGGGTGATAAACGCCACATGTTCTTCTGGAAAGTATGCCAAGGAGCAGACTGCTTGAGTAGGATGAGCCACTGCATTGGAGTTGAAGTACACTCTAGTGCTGGTCCAGTTTGATGGATCCTTCCTCACCCTAGTACTTCTTCTCAATGGTTGAATCTGCTCTTCTACCACTGCTTCTTCCTGACCTTGATCACCATCAGATTCTGCTCCATCTTGATCATGTGTTGATGCTGAATCATTTGCTGGTGTTGATTCATGCTCACTGCCTCCCTCAGGATCAAGATGGACTGGCTCCACAACTGGTACTGGTTCTGATTCGTCATCATGCTCAGCAGCTGGTGTAGATGCTGATGGTGCTGGTACTGGCGCCACACTACTTTGAGGTAGGCTGATTCCCAAACTCTCCATAATGGTTCTCAGGTTGTTTGCTCTATCAGATGGTCCTTGTGAGAGATCCCTAAGGTTTTCCCAGCTCTTCTCATCATAGTACCCCTTTGATTCCACAAACTTGACATCCCTTGAGACCATAACTCTTCTTGAATCTGGAATATAGCACTTGTACCCTTTCTGTGTGTGAGTATAGCCTATGAACATTCCCTTGACACTCTTGGCTTCCAGCTTATTTCTCTGTTCTCCTGGTGTCAAGACATAGCACACACAACCAAACACACGCAAGTGATCTAATGGAGGTGTGATTTTGTTTAATACCTGAAAGGGAGAGACATCTTTGAGAACTTTGGTGGGAATCCTGTTGATCAGATAGCAAGCTGTGATCACAGCATCTCCCCAAAACCTCTTTGGAACATTTGTATGAAACATCATGCTCCTTGCAACCTCCATAAGATGTCTATTCTTCCTCTCAGCAACTCCATTTTGTTGTGGTGTGTATGGGCAGCTTGTTTGATGAATGATGCCATGCTTTGCTAGGTGTTGTTTAAAGGCATTGCTAGTATACTCCCCACCATTATCAGACCTAAATATTTTGATCTTGGAATTGAAATGGTTAGTTACATAGTTTTGGAAGTTAATAAAAGCTTCTAAAACTCTATCTTTGCTTTTAATCAGTGTGAGCCAAGTGTATTTTGATTTCTCATCTATGAATGTCACAAAATATTTATGGTTTTCTCTAGATGCACAAGGGGCAGTCCACACATCAGAATGCACTAGATCAAAACAATTTTCATAAACAGTCATAGATTGAGGAAAAACAGATTTGCAATGTTTGCCAAGAATACAAGCCTCACAAGATTCATTCTGAAAAGATAAATTAGGTAACAATAAGCTTAAAGCTCTAGCATGGGGATGGCCTAATCTAGCATGCCATAACACATTACTAGCTAAAACAGAATTCAAAGCAGTAGATAAATCTGATAAATTGGTATCTTCAAGCAAGTAAAGCTCTCCCTTGCTCACACCTTTTCCCAGCATCTTACTGGTCTTAATATCCTGAAAACAAACATCATTAGGACTGAAAATAACATTGCAATCCAGGTCATTAGTAACTCTTTTAACAGATAACAAATTTGATGTGAAGGCAGGCATATAAAAAGCTTGAGAATCTTTGTTAAACAAGTTCAGATTTCCTACTCCCTCAATTGGAATTCTATCACCATTTGCAATCACAACACTACCTAGAGCAGGTTTAATATCACTAATCAGTCTAGCATCCCTAATCATATGGTGAGAAGCTCCTGAATCAATGATTAAAGGCCTAGCAGTGTGAGAAGCATTGTGTATAGAATTTAAAGCATTAATACTTTGGTTACCAGAATTTGCATTGAGGGCTTTGATCAAGGCCTCAATGTCTGACTTCCTGATGAATGCATCATCATGAGATGGCTGAGACATGGCGTGAGAGGTGGAGCCACCAGTATGTGCTGTAGAGACCAAGGCTCTCCCATCATCTCCTATGCGCATGGAGTTTGATGCTGGATGCTCTTGGGCTCTTGCTTCATGTGCTCTGGCCTGGCTGTACTTGTTAGCTGAGACAGGCCTGAGATGGGGATGGAGAATCCAGCAGTTGGTCTTGGAGTGTCCACTCTTCTTGCAATGCTCACAAGACACTGCCTTATCTCCTCCTCCTCTTGGTTTGTAGTAAGCCTTGTTAGCTGATGTACTCTCCATCTTCTCAGCTTTGTGTGCCATAGATAACTCTCCTTTTCCACCACCAAAGAGTCCATCTGAGCCTATCTCCTTTTGTAGTTGAGCACACACTTCATCATAGCTTGGAAGCTCCTTGTCTCTTAGTATGTGCCTAACCACATCAGTGAAGCTTGGACTGAGTGTGAGAAGTAGTCCAAAGACTTTGTCTTGCTCACGCCTAGCTTCAAGTGCCTCAGGGTCATTGGTACTTGGCCTTAGCATCTCTAGCTCAGACCATAGCTGGCTGTACTTCCCAAGATGTTTGGTGAAGTCTCCTTCTTCTTGCTGCAAATTGTTGATGGCTCTCTTCACTTCATAGATTCTGGTGAGGTTTGAAGTGTTGCCATAAACCTTTTGCAAAGTATCCCACAACTGTTTTGGAGTTGTGCAGTGACAGTAAGTGTCCATAAGTGGACCATCAAGAGAGCTATGCAAGATAGACAGCACCATGAGATCTTCCTGAGCCCATTTGCCTTCATCTACCACTACAATCTCCTTGCCATCTTCTCCTTGGGTGATTTGCTTTGGTGCTGAGCTTGAAGTCACATGCTGCCAAAGTCCTCTTCCTCCAAGGGCTGTCATGGTCATCCTAGACCATGTAATGTAGTTTCCTGGTCCCTTGAGTGTGACTGGAATCTTCACATGGTGGTAGCTCTCCATCTTCTATGATTGGCGCCAAACTAGATTTGAATTTCAAGTCTGGGTTTTGAGATAAATCAACTCTGTAACTGAGAGAGCTCAAGTTTGAAACAAGATAAACTCTCAAAGAAATAAAATAGGGACAGAGAAGAGTGAGCACAACCAAAAGAATTCAAGAACACTCAAGAACACTCAAGAACACTCAAGAACACAGATTTATTATCCACTGGATAAAAAAGAATCTGAAGAGAGAAATGGAAAATAAATTGCTGAATCAAAAAGACAGAGATAAAAAAGAGTGATTTGCGGAGAGAAAGGTTCTCAAGAGCTTATAGCTCTGATACCATGTTAGAAATAATAGAACAGAGTGAAGAACACAAGAACAAGTGAGAGAGAGAGAGAGAGAGGAGAGAGAGAGAATGACGATTTGAGAGAGAGAGTAAAGAAGAGAGAAC
>NW_026615771.1:0-39311 GCF_000801105.2 Raphanus sativus
AGCCACATCCTCTTCAAATGTCTGCTAACATTGTTAGGCATTGGCATTTGGGAGCCATTTGGGTTGGGATCGAATATTTCAGGTTTTTAGGTATTGCGGTGATCTAGTCTAGAATCCATTCGGATATTTTTGCATATATGATCGGGTTCAGATATTTATAGTTCGGATTTAGTTATTTAAGATCGGATTCGGATATTTAGATTTTGAAAAAAAATAAGTTCTTCATTGTTCAAGTTTTTCTAATTAAAATTTTACAATTAACTTAACTGATTTTCTAACTTTTTTATAAGTTGGGCGATTAATAGAGGTTTTTAACGCTGGTTATACTATTACAAAACTGTGAGAAATATTACAAGACGATTTTCCATCCGATAATTCTACTTGTCTTATGAAGAATCACGTCTGACTACATCATCCTAAGCTGTCCTATGAAATCCTCGTTAGACATTACGCCATCCCCAATTCTAAATCTCTCATCTTTGCTTTTCTCCTTAAATCTGCATAGTTTGTCTTTGCTAGGACTCGAAACGCAAATCTCTTGGTGTAGAACCATTAGTCAAATTGATGGATTAAAGGGACTTCTTAATCAACGATTAATAGGTTTGGAGATAAAATTTTGAAAATAGAAAGTTACTAATTTGGTTGTTGTTCTGTGATTTTGAATGCAATTTTGTTAATGTATGAAACAAGAAGTTTGACATGTATTTTAAGTTAACAACAAATTATCTTTCCACATATATACTGTATATATCTGATCTTGAGCCTGTGCATCATCAATATAAATAATTTGAATAAAATATGAAAATAAACTAGGAATATTTGTTCGGTTTGATTTACACAATCACGATGTGTACATATATTTGGCTAAATTTGAATATCTATTCGGATTCAGATATTATTCCTTTTGGGTTTGAATATTCAATCTCTCATAACTTAATACCCGTTCAAATATTACTTGAGTTCAGATTTTGGTTCGGGCATTTTTGGATCGGATTGAGATACATTTTTTTTTTTGAAGAACGATTGAAATACATATTCGGTATCAAATAAAATGGCCAATCCTAGTTAGTATATGTTATGTTCTGTCGACAGTATCATCACGTCCGGTGTCCTTCCCGTGTTCCAATATCAAACAATTTCCAATATCAAGTCAAACATTATATGTGAAATATATTGAACTCTATATTTTAATGAAAAATATACCAAAATATCAAATATTCTAAATATTTTTTTTTTTGAAATCTTCTACTTTATTAAGTCAAGATTTTTAACCAAAAAAAAATGTAATTTTCTTAATATTTACTTATAAAATATGAATGATAAATTTCAAATCTTTTCATAGCTCAATGCAATTTATTATGTTGAGATATTCATTCGTGTGATAATGATAAAAAAAACTCAGCATTTAGTTCTACTATCTTAAAATAAAATATAAACTATATTAATAATATTGCAACTAATATTATATGTCATATATAATATTCTGGAGCAAAAAATTTCAAATACACTTCAATTATATTTTTACCTTTTAAGAAAATAATTTTAACAATATTTATTAAAATATCTTTATATAAGTTTAAATGGTTCTAAATTAGTCAAAGCAATTATCATTGATCTAATAGGTAACTTTAATAGATATTAAAATAAATTGGGTATGAACAAAGTTTGAAATTTATATATGATGGATCTTACACCCATAGAGTTTGAATCTATAAATTTTATATTAAAAGACAAAACTCATTTATATTGTATAGATGTAAATCTTACATATTGAGGGAATGATTTGAAAAACCATTGAAAAGATAACTGTAAAAAACATAAGATATAATCTTAAAATTAAAATCATGATTCAAACCATTGAATAGGTAATTTATAAATTTATAGATTCAAACTAAAAATGATTTTAATTTTAAGGTTATATTGTATGTTTTTTTCTCATAATTTTATCTTATTTTGTAGATACTCTCTTTCAATCCTTTCATCTCTCTCTCCAAAAATCTAAGATTTAGATACATATATTTTAAATTTATATTTTAAAAGTTAAGGCTAATAGGCTTCAAATGAAGTCTACTAAATGTGATTTTAGAATTTTATTTCATATATTCTTTAAAATTTAAATAATTAATTAATATTATTTTATCTTTTTGCAAATATTATTAGCATACTTCATTTGAGCCATCAAGGTTATGAAAAATAAAAAAAAAAATCTAGACGAATCTTTAAAATTTGCTTTGTAATAAATTATCATTATAAAATATTTGTCTTTAAATTACTATATTTTATAATGATAATTTATCACAAAGAAAATTCTAAAAGCAAATTTTTTAATATGTATTATATTATTGATTTTTGTTAGCAATAGAAATTTAATTCAACATACTCTAAATAAAAACAAATTGAATACACCATAAACAAAAACAATAACTAACAAACTTGTATAATTTGTTTGGCGTAGACTTCAGTGTTAGTTTTTTCAGAGAAGACTTCTACTGAAGTAGTGTTTAATAGACTTCATGTTTGTAGCAATCTTTGAGATTTCAACACACACAGATTTGACAAATAATACAACTTAATTTATTATACGTAGACTTAGATAACTCAATCAAGGTCCACACTTATCTATCATTTGCGACATGCATAAGAAGAGTATCCAGAGTCATTTGCTGTAACATTAGATCTGATAAGGGATAAGTTAACTCCACCATCTCGATTTTCTTGTCGATATCATAATACTTTTGTGCTATTTCAAGAAGTTCACCACGTGTACAACTATTATGCACAAAACATATTCTCCCTCATTTCCGACTATCGACAACAAACACCCATAAAGAGAATATTTAACCACCCATTTTCCTTATACAACATGTAAATGAACTATTCCCTACAAAAAATACGATAAAAAGTTAGCAAACAAATATTTCATGTTTGATATAACTACAGAAGTAAATTTTCAAAGAAGCCTATGATAATAGCTAACAACATAGTCAAATAAAAACCATTAATTATTTGAAATTCATTCAAAATCTTTATGATTAACTAACATACACCGTGAAACAATAAAATCGTGAAAAATATTAATGAATATACTCAAATTCACTTTTAATAGAATTTTCTATGTATACTCCATGTTTAGTCGTCTATTTTTGGGTTTGTTTTTTGCAATTGAAAAATTCACGGGCTATTTTCTGTATTTGAAAAAGAATTGTGATTTTATTCGAGTAAACTTTATATGCAGTCTACACTTTAAAAATGTTAATTTTTCAATCGACCACCACTATTTGACTTTCAAAAGTATAATTCATTACAAAGTCTACATTTAAAAGTAAAAACAAACATGTTAATTTTGTAATTGACCAAATTTGAATTTCTAGAAGTAGATGTTAATGGAAGTCTACCATAGTGTAGACTTCAAATCCGACGGGTTAGTTTTGTGTGTAACCAAAATAAAATAGTAAATTTCATATGCAGTTTACAAGTTATTTCTAAGATTAGTAGACTACATATGAAATCTACACTTTAATTAATTTTGGTCAATCTTTTAATATCTTAGTCAAACAGAATACTAATTCCTCTTTGTAGAATAGACTCCATAAGAATTCTACTAAAAAGTTTGGGTCAAATGAAAAAGTGACCTCTTGCAGACTTCCAACGCAGTTTGCTTGATGTAGACTTCCAATGAAGTCTGCTATGAAATGTAAAAAGTTCAGTCAAATGCAAGACTAACTTCTTTTTATGTAGACTTCTTCGTAAGCTTACTAATTTTTTTTTTGTTTTCAAAGGTAAAAACGTAGACTTCTATTGAAGTTTGTGTTCCAAAATATATATGTTGGGTCAATTACAAAACTAACATGTGCGTTGACTAGCAAACTCGACGTAAGTCTACATATCAGCATAGACATACAGAACAGTTTACTATTGCGACAAAAATATGAAAAGTGACCAAAACCATGTAAATAGTTACATTTCCCTGTGTAAACTCATTTCCAATCTTTTCCACTGTTCAAACTGTGAATATGAACAAAAACTGTTTTGACGATTCTTAGAGAAGAATCAAGAAAATATGAAAATTAGGTTTATGAAAATAAAAGTTGTGAGAAGTTTTTAGATCAAAGTACTGAGGAAATGAGAGGAAACGAAGATTTGATGGTGTAGAATGAAAAAAGTAGGATATAAATTGAATGCTTGAGCTTTAGGAGCTCCATAATTGTTGTTCAAAGCTGTTGGAAAATTGGATTATAGTGATATTGTTGTAAATAAGAAAAAATGTTGATGTAAATAAGAAAAATTGTTAGAGTGTTTTTGGTTTTATGTCATTTTCGAAATAAAATGAAACTAAATTATGATGGCATTTTTTCAAATATTGGGAAAACTTAAGGAAGGTATGAGAAAATCATGACAAAAAGGGTTAGTTTTGTATTTGACTCGAAATTTGAGTCATTTTAGAAAAATTAACTCCATATATTAAACATGCATTATTATAATAATAACTTAGTTATCCGACTAATTGAACTAGATATTTTAATATTTCTAAAATAACTAAGAAGATATCACATAGATTTTTTCTAAGATTTCAATCTAATATAATCTAACTACTAGATTTTGACCCGCGCTTTCAAAGCGCGGGATCATTTTCCTTTTAAAATTCTATTTAGAATTTTTTTTTTGTAAAATGTATTTTTTCATAGATTTATATTTGTTTATAATATATTTAGAATTGTGATAATATAGTAGTGTTGATTTTTTATGTTTTTGTTTTTAAAATTGTTTTTTGTTTAAAATTGTTATAAATTACCAATATGTCTAAGTAGCTGGATTTGTATTTTCTCCATGTATGTAAGACTAACCTTTCATCCTATTTTGAAATGTTTTACAACTTTCAAAGAAATGATTTGTATAATAGAAGATATTTGGTTTTTTTGTTTGGAATAGAGGTGAGAAAAAAATGGTAGCTATGATTGTATTTATAGGATTAAGTTAATATCTTAAAGTTATTAAATGAAAATATATTATTTGAAATATACTTGATTGTATTATAAATATATAAGATCAGTTCGTCTATTAACAGCAATGTGTTTATTAGCGTGTGATATGTAGGATCAATACGTATTTGAAAAACTTTTATGTAAAGTCAATGAGCAGAATAATTTGATTTTCTTAAAGAATATTTTCTTTTTTATATATTTTTTTTTAAAAAGGAAACCCTAGTGGCATGTAAATTAATGTAATATTTTAAAGAAGAATAGAAAAAGACACCAAACTTGATATGATAAAGAGGTTGAGAATGAAATCAAATCCTTTTGCTCAGCTTAGGTTGGCTTTTTTACTAACCAACCTCCTATCTGACACTTAAACACATACAAAATATAAGTTTAATAAATATATATATATATATATAATATAATTTTAATGGAAAACTCTATTATTATGTGTGTGATGTTAATCTAAGCTAGTCGTGGCCCCCTTCTTCTTTGGCACCAGCTTCAGATTCATAAGCATTGGTGTTGTCTTCAGAGCCTTTTGATTTATCCTCCTCCGTTGCATTCTCCTTCTTGCTTGCTTTCTCTATCTTTGGCTTTGGAATTCTATTCACCTTCTTAACCTACATATTAATATATATATATATATAATATATATATATATATATATAGATATATATATATTTTTTTTTTATTTTAACCTAAATGAAAATCCCCTTTTTGCTGACTTTGATTATTTATTAAACTGATTTCGTGTACCTTGTTTTGCAGAATATGTACATTGGTGTACACTACATCTGACGTGAACACTGGCTTGCTCCACATAGCAGTCCTGTTACAAAGATTTGTCATGTTAACTCTCTCTAATTTTAAAGACATAAAAAGGTATGAAGCAACATTCCCTTTTTCTGCTCAGCTTCGTTCTTCTCCAACCAGCTTTTTTACTTCCCTGTGTTTCTTTGAGACCTGAATTAAACAACACAATTTAGCATTAGCTCACCAAGACTTGTTAAAAAAAACTGATACTTGCCTCATCAAGCTTTTTTCTTGGATCTTTTCAAATTCAGGTGTTTCTAGCTGCTCAAGGACCAAAATAAAACCAAAGCATTGAATGTTTGAGTAGAATGCCACCTAAAGACACACTAATATGGAGAAAGTAAAAACTATATAGCAACAAAAGAAACATGAAGTAATGGAGATAGTGATCTACACACAACCTTCTTTTTGGTAGCATATATATAAGATTCTAGGTTGCTTTCGTAAAAGGTGCTCGTGAAGAGCATTCTCCCTGAGCTTGGATCGCAGATTTCGAGAACAATTGCTCCGCTGGCGAAATCTTGCGATCATTGTTGGAAGAAGCTCCAAAGGAAGCGAGTGATAGATGAAGATAAGCCAGCTCTTGCCGTTTCGTGTCTCCTGTATTTCATGTTAGATCAGTACTCTCTTGTATATATATAAGAAATGATAGATTTAATGAATGATTGTAGGATACGCTTCGGTTTCGTAAAGTACTATATATTATGGATATTCCTTGCGAGTTGGTTAACAGAATCAAAGCGTATATAGGAAAGAGATGATTTTGAACAAACTAATATTCATTGTATATAACAAATATAGAAAATAGAAGATATTTTTTTTTAGGTAACAGAAAATCGTAGTGAACTTTTGATAAAGTTGGCGACTTTTTTTGAAATAAATGTAAAAAAAGCAGTGGCATAGCAACGTAAATAAGTTGAAAAATCAAGGGCAGAATCCTATGAGGGATTCTGCTTTAATAGTATAGACTAGATTTTGAACCGCGCTTTCAAAGCGCAGGATTGTCTCTTTTGAAATATTATATTTTATAACATATTTATTTTGTTACATATAATTTTTGTAAAGAAAAAATATTATAATGTGTTTTTTTTATATGTGTTGTTGTCAATGTTTTGAAAACCGAACCGGACATTGACTCGGTGAAGCTACTGGTTGACTGGTTAGACCGGTTCAACCGGTCGAACCGGGGTTTTTATTATATAAAAATATATATAATTATTATACTATATAAACTTTACTTCTACATATAATAATTTCTTTATTCTTTTTTTATTAACTCAAAATAAACAACAAACATAAATCTGATTAGTATGTAAACTAAAAATTTAAAAAAAACAAATGATTTACAGTTAAAACAATCATATTTTTTTATTTTTACAACTAACATTTCAAATTTTAAGAATATGGTAAAATAAAAAGGGAAAATTGCTAATAGAGAACAAAAAAACAAGGTGTTGTCCCTTTGGTATAAATCATTTTTTGTCCAATTTTTCTCCTTTTTACCCTTTGTATTTCTGAAAACTAATGAAATAAATACTTTTGTGAATCAAAAAAAATATTGAAAATACAAACAATTAATAAAACACCAATATACACATGCTGATATTTTTTTTGTTTTCAAAAAGTTGATAAATAAGAATTTGAAAATACGTTCTACTAAAGGTAGAATGTGCCTTCTACGGAAAATGGTATAGTAGAAAGCGTTTTCTAAAATAAACATGTTCATCTACTATTTTAGAACGTACATTCTACTATTTACTAATTTTCTAAAAAAGTGGAATGCGCATTCTACTAATCCTAAAGCTATCTACTTTTCGTCCTGAAGCATCTTCTACTTTTATTAAGTATTCTAAATTTCGCGGAATGTGTTTTCTAAAATGTACTCTTCCGTCTACTAAAAGTAGAATGCGTGTTCTGGATTTTGTCAATGTTCTAAACTTTTAGAATGCGCCTTCTACGGATAAGATTACCTGATTTTTGCGAAAATTAATGACAATTTCAGTTATGGAAATATTCTAAAAATCTTCTAAAAATATTCTAACTTCCTAAAACGTGTTATTTTCGATTTTGCTTGTCAAATTTTTTTTAAAAATGATTTTCCCTTGTCTTATTCATTAATCTATGGTTTTTCCATAGTTTTTTTTTTGTTTTTTTCACAAACTCTTGTTCACTATGATACATATCTATACAACATGTGGTGTTTTGAAATTAGGTTTATTTTTTTGTAAAAATTTATTTTTATTAAAAAATTTTAAAATTTATATTTTTATTAAAAAGTTTGATAAAATTAAAATGGTTACAAACGTTTTAAACTTTTATAAAAAATAAAACTTTGTACAATGTTTCTTTTTATAAAGTTAGTTTAAAGTTTTTATTAATTTTTTTGTAAAGTTTTATTTTTATTTTATAAATTTTAAATTTTTTATTTAATTTTACAATTTTATTTAAAAAGTTTTAAAATTTTTATAAAAATAAAACTTTGTAAATGTTTTTAATAAGTTTATTTAACGTTTTTATTAAAACATTTTGTAAATTATTTTATTTTTACAAAGTTTATTTTTATTAAATAAAATTTAAAAGTTTTATTTTATTTTCCCTTTTTAAAACGTTTTTAATTATTATTTTTAAATTCTTTTAGTTTAATGTGTTTAATAAAAACTTTAAACAAACTATAAAATTTGTAAATTTTATAAAAATAAAATAAAACTTTACAAAAAGTTTTTAATAAAAAGTTTAAACAAACTTTATAAAATACATTTATTATTTTTCATTAAAAATTTTGATAAAATTAAAAAGTTTACAAACATTTTAAACTTTTTATAAAAAATAAAAATTTGTTAACTGTTTTTTATTATGTTGATTTAACGTTTTTTATTTAAAAAAATTTGTAATTTTTTTTTTATTTTTATTAAGTTTTACAAAATTTATTTTATTAAAAAAAGTTTTTATTTTATTTTCTCTTTTTAAACGTTTTAATTATTATTTTTTAAAATTCTATTAATTTAATGTGTTTAATTAGATTAATCAAGGGTTAGTTTTGGGATTATAAAAGAAATTATACTAAAAGGACAACTAAATGATAGTTTTATACTATAGGGGAACCATGCTGAATTTTTGTTCCGTTTTGGCAATTTCCCAAATAAAAATAGTATATGAGAGTCAAAAATATATTTTTCACATTTTTCTTAGAAGAATTAAATAGTGATAGTTGAACACTAATTATAAAATATTAAATTTTAGCTAGTAATAATTAAAAACACTTAATTATATGTTAATTTTCAAGAACCGGGTTTTAAAATTAAACCGGGTCACGGTTTTACCGGGTTTCAGCCGGTTTTACTGGTTTCAGCCGGTTTTACTGGTTTTTATCAAATCCGGGTTTTAAATCGAATCGGACTCGGCTTCTTCAGCGAGTCACGGTCGGACCGGTTCGACCGGCCGGTCCGATCCGGTTTTCAAAACACTGGTTGTTGTTGAAACTAATACAATGCTATTAAAGTTAAATTGATGTTTTCTTATTGTTTGGTTTTATAATAAAAATTATTTTATACAAAAATCTACCAATGATATTCGCCAAATTATTTTATTATTAATAACTCTTTTTTAATTAATTTATAATTAATAACGCTAAACGTAAGTTTTATGAATTTTAAAATGAGTGGATATTTATTTAATTCTATTATAAAAATGTATACATTCTTCAATTGATGAAATAATATAGAGTTGCCCATGTATTAGACTTTCAGTTGTTTCTCTCTAATTGTTTGTCGCAAATCTTAGTGGCTATCTAAAATCGAAATGGGTTTGAAAATCCCTCATTTTTATTGCCGAAATATGCTGAAATATGTTTGTGCCTAAATTACATTAAATTGCATTTAAAACACTTGATTATGATTGGTGCAATTAATGTGGCCGAAATTCATTTTAAAAAGACAATAAAAATAATGGCATTTCTATGTAATTATCTACAAAAACAAAGGGTAGAATCCTATTAGTGATTCTACTTTAATAGTATAGATGTTTATTTAAAAATATAAATATACATTTTTCTGAAATATTATTTTTTAAAAATATCTAAACAATTAAATAATTTCGTAATTGTTACTAAATAATTAATATACATTTATATTTATTTAATTTCGACTTATATACACAATAAAATTTATAATATTTTATTTATAGAATTATGAAATATAAAACTATACAGTAAATAAAATTAAATAACTTAACCTATTAATTAATTTTTAAAGTATAAAATTATATGAAAGTATAGAGTTACACAAAATAACAAATGTTCCTAGATTTTAAAATATACTGTAATATATATAAATTTATAAAATTAACATTACATAAATGATAATATATTATAATTTATCAAATAATATTTTTTAAAAACAGATAAACATATATTTACTTCATAAAAATAAAATATTTTTAGTTAACTGATCGATATTTTAATTACTTTATAGTATAATGATAGGAGTTAAGTTGATATTCTTACAATTATAGATTTTACTGATGTTTCTTCATTCGTACAATATGTTAATCAAATACTGGTACGGTATTAACTAACACATTAACTCATTTATATTTAAAATAAAAAAAAATAAAAATTGATTAGTGTGAGACATGTTAAAAGATGTATTACTCCGTTTTAAATTTAAATTTGTTAAGATAAATTAAAACAAATACAAAACAGACCAAATAAACAGATTACTATATTTAATGATTATATAGTTATATTTATATATGATTAATTTTAATACAAAATATTATAGACACAACTGAACATATGTTATTCCGTAAAAAGTATTATAAATCAACGTAATACTTATCAAACTTAAAATGATTACTTTATTGAGTAAAACATTTTTTTTTTACGAACGGCTTGCATATATTTATAAGAAAGAAAGAAAATGTCTTTTACAAGCCCATGCCTATATGCATAGCTCTAGTCCATACCCAAGTTAGAAAGCCCATAGAAACCCATAGAGAACATACAACCCATAGAAAACATAGAATAGAAAATAGTAACCCATAGTAAAGATCAGAGGCCCAAACCCAAGTATCAGAACCGTCGTCTTTTTAGTTTTGCGTCGAGAGCCAAGCTTGCATGTACCTAGAAGACACCGCTTGAGAGTTGAATCGATAGCTGAGGAAGAGATCGGTGATCTGGCGGGTGATCAGTTTGGTTACCACTTCAGGGGAGCGATATTGCTGCGTGTGGAGCCTTTTATTCCTCTCCTGCCAGATCCAGTATGTCGTTGATTACCACCCAATCAAGATGAGCCTTTTCTTAATTTTACCTCCTTGTAGCGATTGCATCTGCAACAGAGTTTGATTCCACTGCCGCAGAGCAACAGAGTTTAATTTTAAAACATTTTTTTTAAATGATGACAATTTGCTATTGTATAAAACATCAAATGCTGTCGGGACCCACCTTTTAATTTTTTTTTTTGGGGGGGGGGGGGGTTGGAGTGGTATGGAACAGTTTAGATCATTTTTATAACTAATGTAAAATGGACGTGTTGGGAAATCCTCTAAGTGTTCCCGTCGGCGGAGCGACTCTAGGACGAATTTTCATCAACAACCGCTAGTACCACAAACAACAAACGCAATATTTGCCGTTGATAGTTACAAAACCAATAAAGCCTTTATAAGTGTAGTGTGTTTACGTTAAACCAGTGGAAATGAAATAAATTTGACTGCTAAATTTTATGTAGACTCATGAAATATGATAGTTTGGTGTTAGTGGTTTGTATATATTAATGGATTTGGAAATTCAAACCAAATTGGTTAATAACTGCGATAACATATTCTTTTGGTAATTTGAAATATATGTAAATTTTTTTTTCTAATTGAAAATTTTAGGTAAACAATATTATACTGTCAAGATATATGAAGGGTGTATTTGTGATATAACCAAAAAAAAAAGTAAAATCAATTTTGTAGGGAAAATGTTAGAGAGAGATAAGAAAAAAAAAAGAGAAGAGAGGGTACTTTGGTTGGATAATGAATTATGTTTTTTTTTTGTATGGTTATCTCAACTGATTTCCCATATATAAACGAGTCAAAGGAACTTATCAGAAGGAAACGAAACCCTAAATAAGACTCCGCCAATGATGCTGAAGCAAACTGCGAAAAAGACTTTTCTAGGGCTACGGAGTTCGACGGCGGGGCGCCGATTCTACCACGAGAATGTAATAGATCACTTTGAAAATCCTAGGAATGTTGGGTCCTTCAAGAGGGACGATCCTGACGTAGGCACAGGATTGGTTGGATCTCCTGCCTGCGGGGACTTGATGACCCTCCAGATTAAGGTCGATGAGTCCGGTCACATCACTGATTCTCGATTCAAGACCTTTGGCTGCGGAGCCGCCATCGCCGCTTCTTCCGTCGGTATGCTTTTATCATTGAGCAGACTTGCTTTGTTTGATTTTCATTTTATATATATGTATTTTTTTTTCAGCTTCTGAATGGATCAAGGGCAAAACGGTATCGGAAGTTATGACCATTAAGAACGCGTAAGTGCCCTTCTATGCCTCTGTTTCAGTTTTTTGGAATTGAGTCTAGCTAGTGATATGATATTTGGTTTAAAACTTTGATCTAAAATGTATACATGATGATGATTACATGATTTTTGAATTTCTCAGTAATACTAGTGTGCTCTAATTTTCCATGGAAATCGCAAAACATCTTCGATTGCCTCCCGTCAAGCTGCATTGCAGTATGCTTGCTGAGGACGCCATCAAGTCCGCCGTCCAAAACTACAAGGAGAAGAAAGCAATTGCCGATGCCTCCGTGGCTTGATTCTACGGATGATGATCTATGATTTCTTACATGTGTACTGTTTAATTACTTGCTTCCAACAAGTAACTCATAATGTTTATTAGCTATTAGACTGGCATGTCCTGAGTTTTTTTTTTAATGGAACGTTGCAGTGTGATCTTGATCATCATACTGAAGTATAAATAAAATTTACTTTTTTTCAATAAGTTATTACTTTAATTATCAATAGATCTCGACCCGCACAACCGTGCAGATTTTATTTTCGGTTTTATATACATGTATATTTATTTAGATCATTAGTAATATACATCTTAACTTTAATTATATATTTAAATATTTATAAAGCTATTTCAAATATAATAATGTATAGTTTGCATATTTTAAATAATCTACTATTTAAACCGTCGTACGTATTTGTTGCTTCTTATTATATATTTATTTATTATATTTGCATTTAGTTATTAAATATATTAATATATGGATGAAAAAAAAAAATTTGACAATTATTGTTTATTTAATTTATGTTAATTCTATGTTTATTCATTTTACACAATATATTATTGTATTTACAAAAGTGAAAGATATGTTAATTTTTATACATGTAGTATATAGTCTGCTAATGTTAAGCCGTTCTGTCATCATATTTTACTTTCAACATAAATATTTTATATTTATAAAAATAAAATTTATAAATTTAATATAATTTTTATCATATTAAGTTCAATATGATAAAATTAACATGATTGATTGTGATTATATAATAGATAAAAATAAGATATAATATTTATTTTTTATTTTATAAAAGATACTGAATATATTAATGTATAATAATATTTCAAAACTAATTATGGAATTAGTAAAATATTTACATAATTTTGAAAATTAAGATCTTGTTAATAGATTTTTCGAATTTTTTTTTGAAAAAAAATGTATATATATATATATATATATATATATATATATATATATTTTATTTAAATGAAAATATATCAAAATATATTAGGATTAAAGTAGTTCAAAGATGCTATATATTATTTGTCTTATTAAAATACATTTTAATAAAATATATTATGAAATGAAGTTGCGACTTCTATTTTAATAGAATAGACTTATTTTTTTCATTAAATTTAAATTTTTTATTAATTTTATTACTTTAACAATACATCAAATCATTTCTTTATTACCATAATAATTATAGTCCAATTTTTATTGTTAGTTAATCAACAATAATTTTGTACCAATTATAAAAAAAAATTTAAAATAACTGAGTTTTTGTGTATGGTTGAAAATTTGTTTACTTTGATTTACTAAAAAAATAATTTTAATTTCAGTAGGTGAAAAGTTACGTAGTTAAACGAAATTAGAGACATAGTTTATGTAAATAAAATAATAACTTAAAACAAAAAAAATAAAAACATAATTCATTTATTGTCATTTTATTTTTCAGTACAAATAATTCCAAAAATTCTAAGCCCTAAAATAGTCTGTGAATATAAACCTATTTCCCTCTGTAAAGTCTATTACAAGACATTATCTAAGATTATGGACCTAAGACTAAAACTGTTCTTGAAGCACCCATTTCTGAAAACTCATATGCTTCATAGCTAGAAGGGCAATTATTGACAATTTTCTGACTACGCAATGTACTCCACTTCCTCAAAACTTCCACGGCCAAGAAGTTCTTAGCAATAGCTGTAAAAACTGACATTAGAGTTAGTGTCAGTAATAATACCAAGACGGAACTAGTACAGTAAAGCAAGAAGAAAAGATCGAAGAAAGTGTTTCACTGATCAATGGAGCATAAGTACAACATATGTTTGTAAACCCCAGTTCTAGCTTCATGCTTCTTTTGTCAAAAAGCGAATAATAGTCTTTCCTCTTCAACAGTAGGTTGTAATCATTTGTATCTCCCTATAGCAGAGAATGCATAAAGACAGTTACTTACTCTTTCCTCGTCAACAATAGGGTTGTGAAAAGGTCCCCCCAATGTGTAATTCGCCGGGGAGATCCATTGTTTCCATACATCTTCATTCTCTATAGAGAAGTTCTCTATGAGTTACTCGTCAGCTAACAGAAAGTTTGAGCGGAGATGAGTACCATGAAGTTCTGCCGCGAATGGTATAAACAAATCTGTTCCTACAATTCTTCTGCTTCCTCTACTCAAAGTTCTGATTTTAGGTTTTCATCTCTTAGCATTGTCGTGTCTGAATCCGTTTCGGCTACTGCCACTTAGTTCGTCGAAGTTCTGTCGTTTTGCCTATGCTGTCAAATCGACTAAAAGCTCCTATCTTTCTCTCCATCTTACGAACCTTTGATTTTATTTTTGTATGTTTCTTTGTTTCAGTAATAACATATTATATCCGAAGGAAGACAGGGAGCAATCGATACTCCTCTACGCCTGCCGTAATTGCGATCACCACGTTTAATTTTGTGTTCCATGGCTTTATGCCTTAATGTGATTTGAAACTCTTTTGGTGTATCTGTAAGAGGTTTATTTAACGATGCCACTACGCACTATTGCTGTTTGATAAACTGATGCTGTTTCCTCTTTGTACTTTTCTTAAGAGTCTGCCTCAAATGTAAGAAGTTGAGATTAAAACACGAGAGACGAGAATTTAACTGAGTTTAGAATCCACAGTCCAGCTCATAGTCCTTGTTACAGAGGTACTGAGCCTGATTGGTTATGATAATGCTTACATTTCATTCATTCTGAACAAATGCATGATTCAATAGCATTTAGATGCCATGAGAGATCATATGCTGTGCAATTTAGCTTATTGTTGGATTTTCTAACCCAAATTAGTTATCTTTTATGCCGGTTGTTAGTAGATAGATTGCCGCACTCTTGTTACTAACCTTACCTTCGAGGTCTGCTACTTAGTTTAGTGTTGTCGGCCAACGGTTTTGCAGGAAGCAGCGGATGACAACTATGTTTACAGAAACGAGGTTCACTATTCAGTTAGTGAACAAACTCAGATCCTCTCTGACGTTGCCTGTGACCCCACTCTTCCCCTCTCTCATTTAGTTATTCTTTTTTCTTGTGTTATTTACCTCGTGTGTGTGATTGAATATTGCAGGCTACTGCAAGAGGAGAAGAAGGAATGACCCTGTTCTTCGTTTGCTGCAACCCTAATTGTGGCCATCGCTGGAGAGAATAGAACTAGTACTAGTTTACATTGATTTCCCCTCTGTACCGTGTTCTTGACTTCCTCTGCTGGAAACGTTTTAGTTTGGAGTTTTCTATGTGCACAATTAAATATGAATACTGTGACGGCTGTTCTTGATTTTTCAGGGTCTTTTGTGGTAATTTAAGTTTTACCTCGGTTCAATTATTTATTTTCTCATTTATTTGGGGGTCAATCGGAAAATAAGTCGTTATCCATGGGGTTGAAATTTTAGTACGTGGAAATTGGCACAATTTTTTTGGTCCGCATGGCTGCATGTGCACTGCAACAATCCACCACGGAAGATATTTCTGTTTTTGTATAAAAAAATGAAGATGTCCAAAAAAGTATAAGAAAATGTAAACTTTTGATCTGCAACACCTACATAATGATATAACGTTACCGATTACATATTCGCCTAATGCATTTTGTGATCAAGTACTTACATTAGTGAAAGAAGGAACAGTTTGAAAGGCCGTTACTTTACTTGTCCTCGTTAAAAACATTGTTTATATCCCACTAAAACACCTTCATTAGATGACAAAAAAAACACCTTCATTCATTTTTAATCTTTTTAAACAGAAATCATTTTTTTATGTCTGGCTGATTATGCTATTCCAGCGCCAAAAACATTGCATAGATGATTATACATCTGATAATTTTACCTTCTTTTGAAAATACACATCTGCATGTATCACTCTGATCGAGCTGTCTTATGAAATCCAATTTCAACAATATACTTTGCACTATGTTGAAGACCTTTTGTAATTATTTTCTCCATAATCTGAGTAAATTTGTGTATTCTGGAGTTTGATCCCCAAAACATTAATAAACATTTAGTCAAACCACTGAACTAAAAAGGTTTCCACTCATTTCATTTGTTACTTTCCTTCTATGTAACTTTTTGGGACATTTTCTTTCTAAAACAAAAGTATATTAATAAATTTCTTGATGAGGAACCTTTTTAGAGATTAACTTATTTTTGACCTTTTTGTTGCCAACAATAACTATACTATTCTGAATGAATCACCAATTCGAAAGTTCAAATATGTGGTATAGAATCATTGAATCAACATACTACACAACAAAAAGAGAATTTCAAACACTTTGTAGAAGCTTGCCTGACATTGTGTTATTTTATTTAGAATATGTAAGGTTGTAAAGTGAGGAAATAACTCATTCCAGCGTTGAATTTCCTATGTGGGATATGAAAGCCGATTTTTTGGTCGGTGTATACAACATCTTTATTAATTGAAAACTGTCTATTGCAAACAGTATTTCCGAAAATTGTAAGATCTTCAAGTATTTTATAATGTAAATCAAATCTTCATATTTAACATCTAAAAGTAATAGATTTCATCGGACATTCATAATTTCTATAATCTTGTCATATCGAAACCCATGTATTGGAAAATCATTCTTTATCCGAAAAGTTATCTTGTTATTTCCATGATCCACCCACATAACACTATCACAGATCATCAAATTGTTGGCTTGATTGTGAAAGATACCAATCCTTTAGAATATTCAAATTTTTGTCTCAATCCATGCAACACCTTCTATTTCTGCTCCTATTTTTATTATTTATAAATCTTGTCATTTTGATTCCAACCCCCCCCCCACCATTTCCCCACCCCCGAAAAAGGAAAAAGGAAAAAGGATTATGCTATTAACCCGCAGTCTAATACCATGCATCTAATAAAAACCCAGAACAGCTAATATTTTTCTTTAAAAAATGATTAAATTACTCATATAATTTTTATTAGTACATAAACTTGTGATTCCTTAAGTTTTGATGAAAATTTTATTATCTCATCCAAGAAAAAAACTATAATAGAAGAAAAAAACAAAATTTATTTATGTATCAGTTAGTTTATTTTTGTTATTAATAACCTACTATAAAGTCGTTAAAAACCTACTATACAATTGATGAAAATTTTATTATGTAATCCAAGAAAAAAAGTACTATAATAGAAGAAAAAACAAAAAAAAAATTATGTAAAAGTTAGTTTATTTTTGTTATTAATAATCTACTGTACAGTCGTTAAAAGCCTACTATAAAATTGTACTTTTTATATTTAAATTTTAATTTTATGATAACCTTTAGATATTCCTACACATCATTTAGGGTTTAGGGTTTAGGATTTAGACATGGCATTCCACCGACGCGAAAATCCGACCCGAAACCGACCTGAAAATACCCGAAAATTTACAAGTATCTTTGGATCATAAATTTCTTTTACCTGAAAGAATCAGAATAAAAAAAACCGACCTAAATATAGACTCGGACCCAAAAAGAACTGACCCGGTAAGAACCGATTTGTGCCCGACTTAAAAACATGTATATTCAAAACTATGATTTTATGTGTTCTATTTTATGATTTAGTTGAAATATCTTTTGCTAACAATATTTGTTATTATTTTGTAAAATTTTTAAATAACATGAAGTTTTAAAATTTAGACTTAAAAATGTTTTATTTTAATTATTAATAGTTTAATTTAAGTTATTTATATAAAATTTTAGATATATATGACAAATATTAACTAAATATAGTATGTATGTATTTTTCAGATCCTAAATACCCGAACCTGATCCGGATTCGATATGGATCCGAAATATTTTTGGTTATTTTACAAGTATTAGAATTAAAAATCCGAACTGACCCGAACCCGATAAGATCCGACCCGCAACGGACCCGAAAGAATTATAAATATCTATCAAATTTCCAGGAACCAAAAGACTTGGACCCGAAAATCCGACCCAAACCTGACCTGAAGATTCGGATGTCCAAGCCTACTTATACTCATATTTTCTATATTAATATTATGTACAAAATGACATAGGTTCATAACGTATGTAGATAATACTAGGTGATTTTCCCGTGCTCTTGCACGGATATAAATATTTATAAAGTAAATATACTATAATAATTAATTGCTATTTATTTTTAATTTTATATTAATTTATAATTGTATGCATTTATATTAATAATATTATATTACTTTAGTTAGACATTCGATTTCAAATATGTTATAGGTTGTCAGTTTTGTTGTTTTTACAGTCGATTTAGTTATCATTTTGATATATTGATTTTTATTTATTTTTTTGAATTCAATTATAATATTTTTTATTCTAAATATATTAAATTTTGATTAATTTTATTATTGCATTTAGGTTGCTTGGTTGGTTGGTTATCTTTTATATGCAAATATATTTTAGGATAATTATTTATAAATTAAGATATATAGTGCTAGAATGAAATAAAATTTAAACTAAAGTGTCGGATTCCAAATTCAATAAATTAATATAACGATGATATTATGAAGTCTCATTCCTACATATATAAATTTTACAAAAAACCTAAATTGTAACAGTTGGTTAATATTTTATTTTCATTTGTTAATATATTCTGAATCATTCTGTAATTTATATTTATAAAATTAGTTATTCCCATAAAATTATATATTTTTATTGTAGTTTAATCTATGATATTAGATATAAGTTGGATTAGTCGAGTTACTCATGTTGTGAATATATTAAGTTGCATGTATTATTCAAATTCAAACTGAAATATAATTTTTTTACTATAGTTAAATCATATCAAATTATTTTTATTTATCGTTTAATGTGCATGTACTTTCATATATTTATCAATGATCAATATGAAGTTACATACATAAGTAACTGATATTTTTTTGGAAACTCATGAACACATATCAATATCTACAGTAATTAAAATATTTTATAAATTCTAAATAGTTTTATGCTTTGATTTATTTATTGAATGGTAAATTGAAAATGATTTGAAATAATCTTAAAAGTCTGAATTCAGATATGCTTTCGTATTTTGATTATGGTTATGTTAGGTTCCACAAACATAAAAACATAAAATTTAAAAGCAAATTTAATAATTATTTAATATTAAGAAAACATATAATTTTAATAATCATAAGATATAATATATCTACCTTGTTGAAGTATATCGTGTTATTTTAATTTAAAATATTTGTAATTTTTTATCAGAAGATGTTTACTGTTAAATCTATTTTTCATTATCTAATATCTCTTAAAAACTCTATAATATTATTTGAGAAGTCAGTTTCCTATGTGTCGCGCTCACGTTAACTCTCATAATGGTTGATTACACAGATACTCTTCATGAATTAAAATTATGATTGTTAAATATTTTTATTGATTTTTTATTTAGTTTCCTTTTTAAATGTTTTAGTTAATTTTTAAATGGAATATTACTATTTTGTGAAATTTCCTTTTTAATGAAATAAAATTATATATGCATATATTTTCGTTTTAAATTTTGTTTTAAACTTTATAAATATTTCCTTTTTATTATATATCTTATTTAGAAAATTTCAAAACGGAAACCAAATAAAAAATTAATAAAAATATTTAACTGATATTATATAGGCATATATTTTCGTTTGTAAATTTTCTTTTAAACTTTATAAATGTTTCCTTTTATTATATATTTTATTTGGAAAAATTAAAAAAGGAAATTAAATAAAAAATCAATAAAAATATTTAAGAATAATAATTTTAATTCATTAAGGGTATCCGTGTAATCAACCATCATGAGAGTTAACGTGAGCGCGACACATAGAAAACTGACTTCTCAAATAATATTATAGAGATATGTAGGCTCACGAATTAAACGAGAGTATTTATATTAAATTTAAGGTTATCATCACTACAAAAAAAGTCCGCATTGATAGCACATGATAATAGCACGTTTTACTGAACTGCTATGATAGATGAGTCTGAAATTTCTGTTTTATATAATAGCTCTAATTAATCGCTATGGTAGATTTTTACTAAGCGGAAATCTAAAATTAGCTTTACCGCGACACTTAATTAAAAAACACTAACATTATCACTTTCCCTCTCTCAACTCGCGAAATACCCCCTCTCCTTTCTCATTTTCCCACCTTTCCCACAGAACCCTAAAAAAATCAACCCCAACCTCCGTCTCGAAATCCCTAATACGCTAATCCAATTCCGAAATTAAGGTTGACACATCCATTGTTGTCGATTGTGAAGATATCAGAGGTCCAAATTGGGACATCTCTGTCGATTGTTAGCTTAAATCTAAGAGCTGTTTTGTTGCTTTGCTTTCGTGTTTGCGTTGTATTGTTATTTACATTGATTCCCTTTATTATATTCTTAACATCATTATACTTGATTCATCGTTCTATGGTTTTCGATTTAGAGTCAAGGGATTTGTAGTGATTTTGTCTCAGCTTGAATAGCTAGTATGTATATATTGAGTTATTGTCTGATTGTGTATCTTTTGTGTTTCTTGTTTTGAGTTTGGGTGATTATATTATGTGTTACCAAGAAAGAAAAAAACGAAGCTTTGTGTGAATTGGATTGCTCATCGGCTTCTTTGTTGTCTTATGACACATGCTTGGATGGGTAATCACTGTCAAGTTCTGTGTACCATACTGCTTCTGTGGATGACGTCTCTCTATACTTATCAATTGAAAATTTGTTGCTTGTTTGGTAATAAAGACTCGAGAGTGTTATGTGATGGAGATCGACTTCCATCCATCAAGAATTTTGTAGCTGCTGGTCTCATTGTTGGACACTTGCATATGTAACTCGAAAACCCTTCTCTTTCAATCCCTTGTTTCTAGTTCCAACAGTTCCAACAAGAAGCACCAATCATGTAACCTCGTACTCTGTTTCTGTATTGTTTGTAGATACAGAGTATTCACTTGCCAGGTATTAAAAATCTCTTAATTTTGTCTCTTTTGTTGTGGGTAATGGAAAGCATTTGAAATCACTTCTTGGATGCAGGTAATGGATTCTTTAGAGAGCAAAAGTATCTCAGATCCGTTTTTACTGGAGTCCCCACCACCACTTGCATCATTGCAGGCATGTACATAATTGGTGGTGTAAGAGTTCCTGCTGGATACTGTGGTGTTCGTGGATTCAAATCTTCCCCATGGGGCTATTTTCAATCAAAGGGATCATACCAGTATACGTGTGTGAACTAGAAGTTTGGGGTAGAATAAAGTAAATCTTAGATATACTAGGTTGTGATTGTTATATACTTATATTGCAGAGATGATCCATGTGACAATTTACATGTAGCACTATTATTTTTATATGAACGTTATGTTGATTCTGGTCAATAGATATGGCCTTGTATACGCTTCAAAAAAACATATTTTAGATGGTATATGAATAATGTGTTATATAAATTTAAGGAAATATAAACTTTTATGTGTATATCTGTTGTTTGTTTGTTACAAAAAAATCTGTTTGTAAAAAATCCCTATTTTATCAGTAAGCTCTTAATTTTAACAATTTATCATGAAATCCAAAGATAACACAAAAAATAATATGATAAAAATAAAATCTAACACTAATAATAAATTAGAAAAAAAATAATATATTTTTTTACCTCAAGTTCTAAACCCTAAACATGCCCTAAACTCTAACTACATGCTTCAACCCCTATATATCCTAAATACAATGTTCAACAATGATATTTATAAACTTGAATTGCAAATCTCAAATATAATACCCTAAGTTTAGTCATGTTTGAATTTTAATCTCGACCTATATATTTAGTTCCAAAACTTTAATTCTATACCCTAAACTCTATTTCATAAACCATAATTCCATTTCATATACCCTAAACTCTAAACTTAAAACATATTATCTACATCATAAATCTAAAAATCAAATCTAATATTTTCAAGTTAAAGTCCAAATCTATAAAAATGATAACCTTAAACTTTATCTCATAAAATGTAAAGCCATTTGCTTTCCTCCAAACTCTGTTTAAACCCATTGTTCACGTGAACTATAAATAAAAATAAATAAAAGTTGTTTCTTATTGGTCCATCTAGACAAGGTGTGGATCACCCTTTTAAAAAATCTTGTCCGTTGGTAGATGTTAATCCAACGGTTGATGATGGTTTACATTTATGTTTTTTTTTTGTTTTATCTTTCCTCCTCCTCTCATCTTCGATATCCATCTTCTCTTTTTCTCTTATAATTTTGAAATTTTCCAATCTCTTCTCCTCTGTTCTTTGTTTCTCAAGTATCATAACTTTTTTTCTCTACTATCATTTGTCAGAATCGTGCCGATTAGAAGGAACCAGGTCGGATATTGGAGGATTTCGTAAATGGCAAATCCAAAGCACGAAGATGGATCTGTTCAAGTAAGTTTGTGTCGTAGAGGCGTTGGCAGAGAGGCACCGGAGTGATGTTAGAAGGAGGATGGAGGCGGGACCTAACCCATGCCAGATAACCACAATGGTTCGACCTCTCTCTCTATCTCTCTCTGCCTATCTCTCTCTTTTGAATCTGATTTGAGTTATTTTTTAAAGGAAAGTGGAGGATGCAGCAGAAGCAAAACGTTGGAGGAGGCAAGGCGTGGTCTCCGCAGCAATGGTGCAAGGTGTGGTCTCCGCAGCGGTGGTGCAAGGTGGTCTGGTGGCAGTCACGGTTGTGGTGGTGCGGCGGAGAGAACATGACCTTTAGGGTTGACGGCTAGAAGACAATGTAGGCAGCTTGAGAAGATTATTTTTTAGGTTTAGGGTTTTTAGCTTTGGTTTAGTAATGTAAACCGATTTCATATTGTAAACAGATATCTATTTGTAAACCGATTTCAATTTATATATTATGTCGAAGATTTATATTTGGTTCAGTGTAAACCAATTTTACTAACCCGAAATAAATTAATTTAAATTAAATTATTTTAAATTTGATTTAATTATTTTCTGAAAATTAATTTTTTAAACATATTTAGAATAGCATTATATCTATGCTATTGTATAAGGACATCTCATAACAAGAAATATGAATCATAATAAGTTTGTAACCCAAAATAAATAGTGTTATAATTAAGTTAATAACATCATCCAAATAGTGCTATCGTATATGTACATTAAATAGCGTAAAAAAAAATGCTATCGTAGAGGTGGTATCTATGATGGCTGCCGATGACATAGCATAAGAGAAAACATTATGAAAATCCTACTATAGCGTTTATCGTGAGCTAAGAATGTAGATATTTCTTGTAGTGCATATCTTGTAAATATATGTATGTCCAATATCAATATTTATTGATCCATTTATGTTTATCTGCAGGTATAAAAATATTAAAATGTTATTAATGAGATTTTAAATTTCTTTGTAAATTTGAAGGTATTTTTGAAAATTTGACAGTTTCTTTAAAAGAGAAAAACATGAATGATTATGTTTTAAAGGTATAGGTTATTTAAATATTTTGAAAAATGGTGGTTATAAAGAATTCTAGTTAAATATATTTTCATTTTAATTTTCAAAAATAATATAACGTTTGAAATTTGATAGGAATTATAAAGGTATCAGTTATTTTATTTTCTTGTGGATTTTACTTTTGGACGCGCCTCTGATAACACATGATGTATGAATATAAGCATGCCAATGTACTTTGTGGTGGGAAGAATCATATGCATCTACAAGATAATTGTAAGTTTGTAACATTTACAAGATAGGGTGATTTAAGAGAAGTGCAGACTCGGGAGATGAGACGAGTGATGGAGTACCCGTGTTCTCCAAGAATCATCAAGCTCTGTGAAGTCTAATAAAACTGGAATTTGCAAGATTTTGTTTCTAATGGAGGTGAGTTGCTCTCTGTTTCATATCTCTCTTCACGGGAAACTTAAAAGTATAAAATATTGATTATATGCTCATCTGAACTAAACCTTCTTTACTGGTTATATCTTATAGTCTAACGACTGTTGTAATGCTAACACACTGTTGCAACAGCTATTTTCATCTAAATACTTGTCTAACAATTGTTGCAACAACTGGTTTCATCTAAATACTATGAAGTGGATTTGGTGTCATAGTACTAACTCCTATTCTTGGTTACTCACTTATGCTTAATAACAAGGCTCGAGAAGAAGGGATTGTGAGGTATATATTTGAGCTTGGAGCCTTGGAGCACAGTGGAAGTTCCAAGGTTTTACAATCCACTAGCCACAGCCTCGCAAGATACGATATGTCAAGTAATGAAAACTTCTCTCCAACTCCGTAGAGAGCAAAACATTCCTATTATGCACCAACTGAGTTCACTCTACAAGCAGATGTACCATTTGAATCCAGACAAAGAGGAAAAGACCTAGTGATCACTAGAGAGTAAAAGAGCTGTTATTAATCCAAAAGCCCTCAGGGCATGAGCCTCTGTTACAGCATCTATGCTTTCAGTGTTAGCTTAAGATACTCATACATGGTGAGATCCTTGTACATATCTTTCTCCTTCTTACCTCTGAGAAAGTCCACCACAAGCTTCTCTAACAGATCTTATGTTGTTTTTTACCTCTAAGTTTCTGCTCCCCCATGTTCCTTTAGTCATTTTTCTCAGAAGAACTTGGGACGTAGACTAGAAGAAGTTGGATAAGCAATGTGTATGAAATGTTGTAACATATCCAATCCTAAACAAAAAGAGTTTGACCAAAGTTAACTATGTGGAAATCAAAGTGTTCTTTCTACTCTCATCGAGAGTGTTTATGTTTTGAATTACAACAAATGCAAGAGAGTAAAGAGAGAATAAACCAAAGCTTGTGTTAAGAGAAACAACACAAGTAAAGAGAAAAACAGAGAGTGAAGAGAACAAAACAGAGAGGGAACAAAAACAGAACAAGAGATGGAGCTGGCCGTGAGTGGAGAGGGTCAAGCAAGAAGTGGCCAAGTCCATGTGAACGGCCAGCAGCAGAATCATATGGCCGAGAATATCATGAGCACCTAGCTTTTAACCAGCCAATAGCAACACAATCGTCAATGACAAATGTTTCTTCACTATATACTCTTTCTCTGCACAAGCTTGGAGTGAAATTTGAATAATTAAACCGGCTTGGATATTGGTGAGAACCAAACCAAGATGCAAAAGCAGAGAGGCTTTTCAGAAGGCAAGTTTAAAGTTCTCCTTGGATACAAATTCATTTTAAAGATATTGAATAGTGCTCTTAATACATTAAAACAGAGATTACATACTTTGTCACTTCAGAAAGATGTAGAATGACAGACCACTACACTTAAAAGTTCATAAAACATCATTCATTTAATTAAACTGACCCATTACATGATTTGATTAAACTGACCCATTACATAATTAAAGAGAGAGAATCCATACTTAGACCTAGAGACACCGCTGAGACCTAAAGACATTAAATTAAAAATACCAAATTCAAACACCAAGTCTCCAGAAACAGAGACACACCACTTAGATCTAAAGACATTAAATTAAAAAGACCAAATCCAAACACCAAGTCTCGAAAACCAGAAAATATTGCTCGATCAGTTATTCCCCTTCTTCTTCTTCTTCTTCTCTTCCTCAATCTTCTTCTTCTCTTCCTCAATCTCTCTTCTTTTCTTCCATCATCTTCTTCAAAGCAGTAGCTTTCCTCTCCATTATTTCATAGAACTTCATATGCTTCAGCACCTCTCCTCCAACTCTGTATGTGAAACCTTTCTCCTCAACAACAATGGTTGCTTGCACATCATTGTCTTGTGTCACATTCTTGAAAGTGAAGCAAGGATAACCATCAAACGTACCATCTTCATGTTTCCAACGAAATTCAAAGATCTCCACAAGAGTCCACGTCAGCAAATCTATCCACCACATGCGATTGAGCTCTCGATCTTCAAGAGAATCCATGTAGACCTTGTCCATCACACACTCAATGACAAGCTCAAAGAGTTGCTCATCATTGGAGTAGAGAGTCTTTAGATCTTCATCATCCTTGTTTTCTTTTCCCTCCACCACTTTAACTCCTCCTCCTCCTTCACACTTCAACTTCCTGGATGAAATTACTCGCTTTGGCATGAAGGAAGGTTTACCAAGATGTTGAAAAGTTGCCCTCTTGTCCCTAACCAAGCAAAATCCAAACATTGTTCGAGATACATCTTTGGTGAGAAAATTAGCCATCGTGACTGAAAGGGAGAGAGAAAGAAACAAGAACCAGAGAAAAGATGAGGAGAACAAGGAAGATGGTAGCAAGAAGCTGCATTTAAGAACAATAAGATCACGACCTTAGTTGCCATGGGAATCAATCTAATTCCACTTTTTCTGATCGTTTCTTCTTTGTCTCTCTTTTTTATTTTGAGTTGAATGGTTTTTCAAATTTCTTGCCTATCCTAATCCGGTAAGTTTCAGTATAAGCTTAGTGTACAACATTGGAATATGCACTTTGATCACTTTATTTGTCGGTAGACTGTGAAATTTTATTCTGGTCATTATTATTTGGTCACTAGATCTTTATTATAGACTACATATTTGTTGTTTTCCATTTACATATAGTATAATAAATATAAAGTGAACTTGAATTTCCATTACTTGGATGTAAGAGTAATGCATACAGGTTTGTTTACTATAATGTAAAGTAGTAGTTGAAACTATAATTAGATGTTGTTCTCAAAATATTAATTTTTCTTACAAATCTTTCTTCTTTCACTGAGTTGTCAAAATAAATTATTACTTTACCTTGTATTATTTTATTTAAAAATAATATTATCATATCTATATTATTCGAAATAAATTATCACTAACGCACACTAAATATATTTAATTATAAATACTAGCTAGATGTTTTAGATACGGGGGATTTATCATCTCTGAATTATAGAGAGACAAAATGGATTTTTTTTTGTTATTACTTCCTTAAGAAAAAAAACAAGAAACTTAGACACAAAGGCAACTTCTATGTAACATAATTATATATGTTCTCTCATTAAATGAGGACAAGACCAAGAAAAAAATGAAGAACTTTTTTTCTAGTATGCCGAAATGCACAGAAAAATCCTTAATGTATATAGTATATAAATTAAATAAAATTTCGGTTACTATGATCAAAAGGAGTTGATGAAGTGTTACTTATGATTTGCCTATATATCTACTTTTATTCAAAATGAATTTAAAAAATCAAACGGTAAAAAAAAGAGTAAAACTTGACATTTAAATCCTCTGTTTTTATCTCTTTCTCCTGGTTTATAGGCTTTTTAGAGACTTTATGGGGGAAAAACTTTCATGAAAAAGGGATGCGACTGTGGAGGTGTCTAATGAAGTTGACTTACAAATTCTCCCCCTCGTGACACGTGTCCATAGAGAACTTCTTAGAGGGAAATGTGTGTGTGTTTTTGTTCAGACAGAAGTCAAGATGGCATGTGGCTAAGATTTTGATACAGAAGCCAGAAGTAAAGTTAGCATGCATGCAGCTTTATCTTACAACATATAAAAATTATATTCATATATTCGTACGGCACGGCGCTTTCTCGTTCTTCTCTTTCTTTACATGTATGACAAATACATTTATGAGTTTATAAAAAAAGAATCAGGCATGCGTGAATTTACAATTTCTTTTTTCTTTTCTTTCTTTTAACTCGAGTTGGTTATTTGGTCCACATTGACCGATAATTTTTGTACCTGTAGAGATACATTATAATTTAGATATAAGAAAACCACATTCCAAACTATAGAACCATTCAAACGCAAACAAATAATTGTCGCATTAGAATCTAAGACTACAGTAGTATATATTTATTCAAAATGAGTATTAAAAAGGCTACGGAGAAAAGGAATCACGTAAGAAAACAGTGAATGGTGATATATTCCATCTCAAAGTTTTTTTTTTCAAAAAAAAAGTTACAAAAAAAAAAAAGTATGAACCGACCAAATCAGGACAATTAATTTTACAATTCAAGACTGATGGAGACTCCCACGGTAGTAAATTTTTATTAACCACACAGTTTTAGTAGACTTTCGTTATTACTCTGCTTTTCTGGAATACACCACCTTTCTTGACTCCCAAGGCATCTTCGAATTGGAGAAAATCTTGTGTTCTAATTCAGACACTTCCTCGTAGTGTTGTATTTTATTCATATGGTTTATAAATCCTGGAAGATATTTATAAACCATATTATAAACCATATGAATAAACATATGATTAGTTTCAAAAAAATAAAAATAAAAATAAACATATGACGTGGCAAGGGACACAATGATTATAAACCATATGACGTGGTAAGGGACGTGGAGAATTAAATGACTACGCGGAAGGGTTGTATTTTATTCATATGGTTTATTCATATGGAGAAAATCATGTGTTCTATCTTCTAATTACTACAAGAACCGATTGATAGATATCATTCTATTGACGTGGAGAATTAAATGGAGCAAAGGGTTGATCCATGATATGCTGTGTGCCAGATTTATTTTTGGCTTCTGTATAATTTGGAATTACGCTTATGTATGTTTGGAGTTTCTTCATTTGCTTTTTGCTTAGAACCATTTCTCTAGTACACACCGTATGAAATCGTTTAAATTAATACAAAATTTGCTTCGCTCAAATGGATCGAAACCATGAAATATATAAAATCATATATTTTGGCTATATAAATGTAAATGGTGCAGCCGTAATGGGGATCTTTTGCTCTCTACAGAGTTGTAGAAGAAGGCTACTGAATGGAAGAAAAAAAACCCTTCAAATCTGACAATCAACAATAATATAAAGCACAATAGGTTAAGCTCGAGACAAGAAGAAATGCCAATATCAAAAAAAAAGAAGTAATGACAATAGCAAAGATAAAGTGTACAGTAACGTATGAATTGGTTTGTTAATGAATCAAAAGGGTCCAGAGAGCAAATGCAAATATATATATACAAGGATAAAACTTGTGTCTTGTGCATAATGAATTTATATAAAATTATTAAAAAAATAATATATGAAAAAATAAAATTTATATTCTTGATCAAATTAATATTTTTGGCCCTTGAACAAATTTTTAAAACCTTTTTCTTAATTACATCATTTGTTTACCGATGAGTTGATCACATTTTTAAAAATATTTTAGGTCCAAAATAACTTATCACATAAGAACATAATGTTTAGGCTGAAGAATCTCAGACCTATTATTTGGTTACAATAAAACTATATCAGCCTGGTTTTATATCATGATTTAACAATTTAAAATTTAATTATGGGTATAAGAAATTTACATTCACGTGTTAATCCTATCTATCTTCAATATTTTTTTCTTTTTTTTGTCGCTTTTCATTTTGTTTATTTCTCGATATAAATATTAATTTTAGAGTTTATTCTCATTTTGTTCTTTTTTTTCCTGAGATTTAGAAATTTATAAAATTTTAAAATTATTAAAGAGATCCGTACTTAAGTTAAGATTTACATCTTGTGCAGAATAAATATTTTATATTTATTATTTATTTTATGTTTTCTGCATATTATGAAATAATAAAATAATATTTATATCTTAAATAACTAAGAAATCAGTTACTATTATGTAATAAATTGATATGCACATGTAAATTAAACGGCCACTCTATTTATATGATGTATAATTAATATAAATGATATTAACATAGATATATAGTATACTTTTAATATGGATATTTATTTAAGGAGGTTTTTACTCATATGATTTTATAATTATTTGCATATTTGTGTAACAAAACTTTACACCAATGAATTTTTTTTAATGTGGGATGTTTAGTGATTTCAATAATTTATAACCATTTAAGAAAAACAATGAAGATTTCAAAATTAAAATATTAACTTTTCAATATATTTTCAATGCAAATATCAAAATACATGTATGTATTTTCATATGATGTATTAGGCATGAACACTTTACCCGATATCTGAAGCCGCACCCGAACTTGACCCGAAAAATCTGAACCGAAATCCGAACAAAAGTAGCAAAATAAACAAACGGATATTAAGTTAGCAGAGATTGGATATCCGAACCCGAACGGATAATATCGAAACCAAATAGATATCCGAAGATAACCGAATATATGTATATTTAACTTATATTTCTAGTTCACTCCTCTCATTTTATTCAAAATGGTTTTATTAATGCTACACATATTTTTAGATCAGATAATATACATATAATTACGGATTAATACTCATTTGAAAAACATGTCAAACTTATTGTTTGTGCATTAACAAAAATTATATCGAAAATTTCAAAACAGTAACCAAATTACTGTCTTTTTTTAAAAAAAGTTATCTCCAAATATATTGATCATTTAATCAATTGAAAATTAAAAAAACAATTAAGTTAAAGGTAGATTTTTAAATATAAGAAACTTGAGCAATGAAAATTTTGATTTTTTTTTTCAAAATCTAAATACACGAAACCCGACCAGAAATAACTGAACCCGAACTAAAAATATCCGAATCCGGTTCGAAATATAGAAATACTCGAATGGATATTATATTCCTATACCGAAATACCCAAAAAATCCGAAATTCCCGATCCGAACTCGAACGGGTATCCGATCATCCACCCCTATGATGTATAGTTTAATTTAAACGTATGATATATATATATTAACATAAACATCTATTAAAATAAAATTATTTATTCATATGGTTTATAATCATTGTATCTTATTACATAAAATTTTAAACCTTGATCACAAAAGATTATGTGAGATTTTTAACAGTTTTAGTAATTTATACTCGTTTTCAAAAATTCAAAATAAAACATATACAAAAATATAAATTTCTATTATATGATTAATGTAATTTTGTAATTTATTTTAATAATAAAGAATTAAACAAAAATGATAGAAAGTATACTGATTTTTAGCAAATCTTCATTATTTAAAACCATTAGTTGCCATATATATATTTGAATCACATTAGGTGATTTCGTAGGTTTTATTTAAGAAAAAAATAGATAATAAATTTCAATTTGATAAATCAATGGTATATAATAAACATACTATATAATATAACATTCCCTAACAAATTAATTTTGGACTAACAAATTTCTTAATTGATTCTCTAACCGCCGCGTAAAGAAAATTAGTATCTAATCTATTAAAATTGGAGTAAAAATAGGAAATACCCATAAGATTTACACAATATTTACAACATAATGCCACTGAAATAATTAATGAATATATGATTTTAATATTTTTTACCTTTTCCTTTTTAATAATTCAAATATAATTACCCTTTAAATTAACTATGTAATTACAGCTAATGCCACTAAGAAGCTAATTAATCCTAACTTTCAGTATTTATTGCATTTTCTGAATTTAAATCATACTTACCTAAATAGATCACATCTAATTCCATATCTTTATAAATTAAGGAGGCTTTTTTCTCCTTGGGGGGATTAATGCGACGTGGCACTCTCTTTTAATCATTAAACTAGACTTTGACCCGCCCAATCGGGCGTATATTTATTTTATGTTTTAAGCTTTTTGTTTATATTAAATTATATGTATTTGTAATATTTAATTATAAATTTATATTGAAAATTAATCTTTAGAGTTATAATAAAATTATATTTATAAGTTTAATAAAATATTCTTATATAAATTTTAAATATCCTAACTAAAATAATATAGGGGTCGGCATAATTTTTTCCAATTCCAAAATCTTAATATCTCTTAAAACAAATAAAATAAATTTATATATACATAAAATATATAAAAATATTTTGAAATATAATTTCTATTAAAATAAATTTGTTAAAAAATAATTTTGCGATGTTGTTGTTTATTTCTATAGCTTGATTCGTGACCGTATAATTATTTTTCCGTATAAATATTTGCTTTCACTTTAAATTTTTTATTTATACTAATGTATAATATATATATGAAAATTAAAATATATTACATAATTATGGAAAGAGGTTATCTACTTATTTATAGTATTAATGTACATTAAATTTAAGATTTATCATGAATTTGTTGTGGAATCAATTTAGGAAATTATGCATTAAATTAGGAAAAGACAAAATCCTTAATATTAGGTTTATTAATTATTTCAGTGGCATTAGGTTGTAAATATTTTAAAAGTTTTAGTGTTAATTTTAAAGTGTACTTCTATTTTAATAAGATAGACTAGATTTTGACCCGCACGCCCGTGCGGGTGTATATTTTTAAAAAATATATTGTTTTTCATGTCAATATTAGAGTTGGGAAAAAAATCCGAATCTAAAAAGTCGACCGATCCCGATCCAAAATGAAGTACAAAACCGAATCGAAATTGATTAAATATCAAAATTTTATTATTTAGATAACTGAAACTGAATCCGATCCGAAGTATTTCAGATACCTGAATGTATTTGAAATAGATTTATATAATTATATATATTATTTTTTAGACTTAATGTATATAAAAACATCGAGAATATATATATATAGATATGGTACTTATAAGTTGGTTTAAATAATTGAAAATATATATAAATAGTCAAATGTAAATATCTAAAATAGTTAAAGTATACTCAAATCACCAAAAATTAACATAATTATTGATTTTCTATCCAAATATTTAAATCAAACCAATTTATATGTTAAGTTCATGTATTCTGATATATGATATTCAAAATTTATATGTAATATATTATTTTGTTTATATATTTTGAGAAATTCAAAGTATATAATGAATTTAAATGGGTTATCCGAACCTGAACAAACCCGCGAAAATCCGAATCGAATCCGAACAAAAATTTATAAATACCCGAATGGGGACTGAAATCTTTGACCCCGAAAACCTGAAACCCAAACAGACCTAAACCAAACCGAATGAGTACCCGAACGCCCATCCCTAATTCATAATCTATTTTTTCCTTTCAAAACATATCAAACATATAATTATAGTATTTTATACGTACTATCATATATTTTTTTTTTATACAAATCAACTTTAAATTATTATTTTAATTTGAAATATGTATATAAAGTTTAAATTTTGTTTTATGATTATTTTAAGCAAATGACATTTTTAGATAATTAGATTAGCTCATTTTTCTTATATTTTAAAGTTAACACAAATAGATAGTTTCTCATAATATAATAGATTTCTAATTTTTCTTAATAATATAAATTCATTATTTTCTTAATATACTACTATCTATATTTCCAAACAAACCTATTTTTTAAACTGATATTTATGTTTCCAAACAAACAGATTTTTTAAAACTAATATTCATGTTTCTAAATAAACCTATTATTCAAACAATCATTTTTAAAAAGTTATTATCTATGTTTCCAAAAAAATCTAATTTGTGCTTCAGTTTTAATAATACAGATGAGAAGATCACGATTAATATCTCAAAAGATGTCAAAACTGGATATATGTTGATTTAATTTAGTCATTTAACCTTATTTAATGTGGTGCTTGTTATTATGTGAATAGTGGAATTATTTCAACTATCTTAACGTGGTGGTTTTTAAGATTTGACCGCAAGAATTGTATAAATGGTTTAGCAAACGATTCCGTTATGAGCTATTGCCATGATCAAGGGATTAAATATAGTCAAAAATATATAAATATAAATTTGATAAAAATTGGAACACTTTGATCTATAATTGTTTTGATAACCAAACATACACGATTGGTTAAATATGGTTCAGATCAACCAAATAACATGGAAAACTTTTGTCTCTATGAATTTAAACAAACACAAGTGATTTTGAGCCCATTTGCAAAGATTTTGAGCCCAATCGTGTAATGTCATATATTTAAATAGAAAATTTTAATCAGAAGGAGTGGCAATCAACTGTAATTATTAGGGAAAAATAAGGATTAAGTACTAATTGTACTTCAGTTTTAATAGTTTAGATTTCATCTAACTTCTGATTTTTTTGTGGGCTTCTAATTGGATTTCGTATTTGGTTTTCGGTTTAATTTAAGAAGGCCTGGATTGTACACAAATTAGACCCACATGGTCTTTTTCTTGAAGACTCCGCCGCCTTAAACGATCACCTTCGAAGCTTTGTTTCTTTTCATGTTACCGGCCACCAAAACTGGAGACGTTACGGAATGAGGATCAATCGAAACGACGTCTTAAATGCTGTCATTAACAATAGCTCCACCATTACTTCCTTTCTGTGAATCATGGAGAATCCTCAGCTATAAAAAGGTATGTTCTATCCCGTCAAATTTATCTGTTCAGTTTATTCAATTATAAGTTTTTTTCTATTTTTAGTGTTATTGTTTTGCATGAGAAGATCTCTTTTTTGTTCTTCGCTGCTTCTGTTTCTGAATTTTAATTTAAAAATTAAATTAATTTGACGACTACACTCAGATTTATAATAAGAGTTTGATCTTATCCAAAGTCTGAATTTTCTTAAACTTTGTCGTCTTCTTTTTCTTGAACCAGAATTTTGTCTTTTTGTTTCCCTTTTTTACTGACCTTCTTATGTTTATGTTTTAAAAGTTCTTGGCTGATCTGTTCGACTGGGTTCGTTGTTCTGTTCAGTTTGTAAACTGTATACAGTATAACCTCTTTAAATTAATAATCGATAGATTAATATCTCTATTAATTAATATAATTTCATAGTCCCAAATTGAGTTTTTGGTTCAATTAGTATCTCGAATAAATTAATAATCTCTATAAATTAATAAAAAATTATAGTTTTGGTGTAGTCCCAACATTATTAATTTATAAAGGTTTCACTGTATTTCTTTAGTTCATGTTGTTCTATGATACTGAATGTTTCTATCAACAAGCAGGAGTCAAAAGAGAACTGACCTACGTGAAGAAGCTTCGGCAATATATTGTCTACAGGAGATGACAATAGTGAGTGTCTTAACTCTTAATTTTTTTGATAAGTTCTCTTAAATGACAATGTTTACTACAGATCTGTACATGAAGCTAAGCGTTAGAATCACAACCCAAATACCCAAAACCGAATCAGTAGGACATTTTGTACAAACTTAACCAAAAATTCGAACATATTTTACAAAATGATATTGGAAAATATTAAGGAGAACTTATAGTCGGCTTTCTTAAATTCACCAGTATACATTGATTGGTGGTGCAAAATGGTTCATTTTTTTTGTCGTCAAATGGTTCATATCATGGTCTTATAGCAAATGAGTAACAGAGTAAGTTATAATTTTTTAAGAAAATTACACTTTTCGACTCTTATACCCAATAATGAGGGTCTCGCTATTATAACTCTGGTCACCATGTTTAAAATGAGAATTGAGTGTTTCGAGTTGTTCTTATTATACTTTGTCTAAACATTAATCATTCATCGCCATTACATCTATCTTATTAAAACAGAAACATTATAACTTCTTCTAGGTGGATTTTTAAGTTGGACATCACATTATTATTTTTAGTCTAACCTTTCATTAAAATATTTCCTTAAATAGTTAAATATCAACCATCTATCGTTTAACTCCACTATAAGATCTATTTTTTACATTATATACATCTATTAAACAAAATATCTATTCTTTTCGTTAAAGTATATTCACATTATCATATTTATATTATATCATAGTACAAATATAACTATCCTTCTCTTTTATTATAGTCAAATGAATACAATAAATGTCTCCAATATAAATATTACACGAGTCTGAGTTCTTAAAAATAAAAATATAAATAGATAGAAATAAAAATAAATATTACACATGTTATTAAAAATATAAATATTATTACACGAGTAGGTTGACAAAAAATTACAAATATTACACGAATCTTTAGCCAGACATTATACAACTAAACCAGTTGATTCAATTAACCAAATAACTCTCAACCTACAATATCGGATTTAAAAAACAATTATTTGGCATCAAATACTGATGAATCTTTAAATTTTAAGTAGCTTGATACAGAACTTTTGAAACTCAATACTAAAGATATATCGAGGTTTGCTTTGAATATACACTAAATAGAATATACATAATAATTGATGTTCTTATTTCAAAAACATCAATTTATACTTTTAAAAAAAAAATCGATTATTGGAAAACCTCTTCACCAAGTTGAGTCTACTATACTTAAAATCTCGGTTACAATCAAATATTGACAATCAAATTGCCAGATTTCAAAAATCATGAATATGGAAAACCCTCTTCTCCAAGTTTATTCTACTATACCTAAAATCTCGGTGTCAATAGATTTTGTATTTATTATATCTAACTTAATAGGTTAGAAAATATTCATTTCCTCCCACTAAAATGTGTGTACAAGTACTTGCCTTCCTATTCATCATTGGACATTCACAAAACATTCAGAAAAAACTCCTAAAAAGCACAATGTCAAAACCAAATCGTATTGTTTGATATTATGTTAGTGTTTTCACCATAAAGTTATATCTCTAATACACCAATGAAAAACTATTAATAGAAAAAACAGTTTTAACATTTTTCTTAAACAATGAGAAAACTCGAAATTATATAAAACTACATTATATAAAAGACAAACTCCAAATTGTATTAACTATTATAGATTATATGTTATGTGTTAAAAATAAAAAATAAAATCCGCGCGGTCGCGCGGTCATGATCTAGTAAAATATCAAAACACATACGACCCCACAATAAACGACACATACATACTTTTACATTTTAATATTTAATCAGTAACGTAACAAACGATAGCAAAGGCTTTAGTTTTCAGGTTATTATTACGTAGCGGTTTCTACCTTGCCTCTTCGCCTCTTAACCCTTCTCTTGCCTTTTAGACTATATAAAAACTCTCGGCCTCACTTGAGAACATATTCATCTGCACGCACCTAGGTGAAGCATAGTTTGCTATTTGATGTACCAACACCCAATTCCATGGTGAAGAAGCCTCCTTGGACCAACCGGCTTGAAAGCATACTCAAGTAAAAGAAACACTATACAAAACTAAAATAAATCATCTACAATCACCGGAAATAATTATAACACACAACGCAATCAAACAAACATGGCAATACTATAAAATAAAGTACACTAAATATCATACCAACTTTACATAAAAACATGTGAAAGCCAAATCAATAGGAAAAAAATAATTAACAACAGTAACAAAATATGAGTTATTCTTACTTTATATTTTCTTCAATGTCGAATTGAAAAAGAAATCAAATAGGAAAAAAATTAAATCATTACATTTTCCATAATTTTAAAATTTAATAGTTTTCTGTTCTCTGACAAAAATAATACCAGTGATCACTTTTGGGAACTTAAATTAAAAAAGTATTTATTACTTTCAATATATGGTAAATTTTAAAATGTTTTATAAAATTTTAAAATATATTTAATTATTAAAATAATTTTAATATAAAATCACCCGCCCGCAGGGCGCACCAACCCCTAGTAAATAATAAAATTAACATTATATATTTTACGTTCACTATTAGTTGGTCATTCTTTTTTTGTCCAAAGCAACTTATAGCTTACCACTAAATGATGTTCTATAATTTACATAAAGACTAATTTAGTTACGCATATGCGATATATTTACTAAAGGATCTTCTATTTGTGCGCTCCTGCATCAACAAAAATAAAAATATATCTTTTACAGTTAAGTAATTGATTGTAGAAATTTTTTTTTTTGTTTTCATTTTCAGTAGTTAATCGAAAAATATATACGAAAAAACATAACAACTAAGTCACAGAGCATCCGAATATTCTTTTGGTATTAACTATACTAGATTTATAGTTCCAAATGAATATAGTAAATTTATCAACTCTATTAAAATGGAAGTACAAAATAATACATCTACTATTAAGTGACTTTTTACAAATTTTCATTCTATTTAATTAATTTAAACCACTTTATTTGTTATATTTTCTAAAACAAAAAAAATTTTACACAAATACAAAACAAAACTTACATATTTTCAATTACTTTATTATTATTTTTACATATCTTTTTTTACTCTTTTTAATTAATTCATTAGTTATATATCTTTAATATAATAGGTCGACATCATTTATTTTACATATTAACAATAATAATTTGACAATGTTGAATGAAATTGCTCCATTACGACAAGAATTCAAAATGGTTAAAAAAAGTTTTTTTATTTGTTAACATAATCAGTTAGGCATATACATTTAGATACATGTTCAGATACGAATTGTTTTCTCCAGTGTCGGGTGTTTTTGGATCTTGAAATCAGGCTCATTCATGTATTATAAATTTACATGTGGATTTTAAGTTGAGTCTTCTCAAATCCAGATGGATTAGGTTTTGATGTATAGAAACCTAAAATTATCTAAAAACCAATGTACATGTGACTGGTTCGGATGTCCCGAAAATAATCATATTAACCGATTTAATTCAGGAACTGAATTCAAACTAAAGATAGCCAAAAGTAATCATACTACCCGATTTGACTCGGGTTCGATTCTGATGAATAGAAACCTAAAAATATTAAATACTTATATTATTAATTATATGATGACACATATAAAATATATAACAATAATCATAAAAAATATCATTTTATAAAAAGAAAAAATTGCCCGTGCGGGTCAATTTCTAGTTCTAATTACGTGACAAATTAGCATACACTTTTTAATTAGTACAAACTAAATGTTATAACTTTTTTAATGTTTCTCCTTTAATTTATAGGAGATATAGTTATTTCAACAACAGAAAAAGGAAATAATCACCTCAAATATCTGTTAAAAAAATCACCAAATAGAATGAAGTTACTCAACAACAATTTGAAAGGGCTTAACAGAAAAGACATGACATCAGATATGTTTTAGATATAGGGGATTTGTTTTTGGGAAAATTGTTTTTGGGTCAAAAAAATGATAACTATGT
>NW_026615772.1:0-39268 GCF_000801105.2 Raphanus sativus
TATATGAAGAGAAAACAAAACCTATTACCACTAGGTTTATGACTTTCCGTTTTTAACAAAATTTTGTTGAGCTGCATGACTTTTCCTTTTTTCTTTGTTGTAATTATGTTGGAGATTCTGATACGTAAAGGAAACACAAGAGTTTAGAAGCAGTATATTGATCGGCTATAGGTTTAAAAGCCCCAATCCACATTAAAAGGAAAATCATCGAACCAATCAACAATGAGATTTTTCGAGTGTACTATTATCTTTTCAAATTTTAAATAATTTATAAATACAAAAGGAAACAAAAGGCTTAGAATGGAATTTAGCTTTAACAGTAAATAATGTTGTTTTTGTCAAAGAAAATAGTAAATAATATTGTTAATATGATTGGAAAGTTTTTTTTGGGTCTAAATGTTAAATTTTATACCAAAGTTTTAGAATTTTGACAGCTGTTACAACGAATACTAGTAGTAGATAAAAAAACAAATATCTAAACACCAAGGAGAAAGAACAAGCAACATTGGTGAAACAATGGACTTAACTAATTAACACAAGCACACAAGACACTAGTAAAAGGATAGCTTAGCCGAGACTGAAGCATTGCCAAATGGGCATATACACGCTTACATGATTGGAAATATGAGAAAGAACTTTTTTGTTTTTGTTGACCGAAAAGAGTATAAACATGCTTGGAATTAAATATTCTCTTTATTGATAATATGTATTTATGGTTGAGAGAAAAGAATGACAAAGAAGGTGTGAATGTGAACGAAGAGCCGGATGTTTCTCATGCATGGGGTACGAGCGGAGTCGACGGCTTTCCTGGTTCACATATTAAACACGTGTTACGCATTTGTTAGTCTATCCAGACTCTACTGACTCACAAACTTTGCTATTAAACTCCATACTTTCCTGTTGTTGATAAAACGTAAACCAAAAATAATCAAATACTAGGAAAAAAACAAAAAAGGAGTTGTTTCATCAATCAAACCTAACTTATCACATATCAGAAACAAAAATTGACAAGACTCTAAAGAAATATCTTTTATATATAAAGAAGAAAGAATAATCGAATTAATTAATCTAATATCTTTTTTCTCTAGAAATCTAGATTTTTGAGAAAATTTATAAAAAGACAAGAATTCGTGGAGATATATAGCAACATGACGGACACCAACACTGCCCGGACGATCGTCGGAATCATCGGTAAGTCCTCAAAATTTAACCAAACATACAAATTATGCCAATCAACAAAACAAAACGTTGCTAATTAATGAATTCTTTTTTGGTTATGTTCAGGAAACGTTATCGCCTTCGGCTTGTTCTCGGCTCCAATGTAAGTTACATATAACATATTATATGTTCTGTTGTTGTCAAATGATGGTAAATTAATTCATGCGATAATGTATGTATATGTGTTCAATTATGCAGACCAACGATGGTGAAGATATGGAAGATGAAATCGGTATCTGAATTTAAGCCAGATCCTTACGTAGCTACTGTTTTAAACTGCATGATGTGGACCTTTTACGGACTTCCTTTCGTCCAACCCGACAGTCTCCTCGTCATCACCATTAACGGAGCTGGTCTTGTCATGGAACTCGTTTATGTCATCATCTTCTTCATCTTCGCTACCTCGCCTGTCCGTGTAAGTTTATAATCCCCTAACACATGCATGTATTAATGCATATTGTGTTTTTTTTTTGTATTCAAGGTCGGTTTTAGATATAAGGGGTGACAAACATTTTTAGGTTAGTTTTAACAATTTTATTTGATAATTTGGAAACCATATATATATATATAACAGTTCTTCAAAATATGGGACCAAAACAAATATTTCATCCGGCCGGGTACATAACCAGGGAACCATGAATAGTCTCTAGAAAGGTTGTTTATAGTTTCTTACATGAATACTGATGAAATTTTGTTTTTTATACAGAAAAGGATCGCAATAGCTATGGTAATTGAGGTGATATTCATGGCTGTGGTCGTCTTCTGCACATTGTATTTTTTGCGTACAACAAAACAGAGATCTATGCTTGTTGGGATCTTGTGCATTATTTTCAATATTATCATGTATGCTTCGCCTTTAACCGTCATGGTATGCTATATATTCTTCTATTTCATTTCTCTATCAATGCATGTTTTTATTTATTGTTGTGTTTTTTTTTCATTTTTTTTTTGGTGTCTTGTGAACTAATGTGTTTAATTAATGTTGAACAGGCACTTGTGATAAAGACAAAGAGCGTGAAGTACATGCCGTTCTTCTTGTCTTTAGCCAACTTCATGAACGGAGCCATTTGGATCGTTTATGCATGTCTTAAATTCGACCTCTATATTTTGGTAAGCTTCCATTTTGATGTTCAACTCAATCGATATATCGTTTTGTATTTTACTAAAAAAGCGGTGATATGTTGATTTTTTCATGAAAACAGATCCCAAATGCTCTTGGATGCCTATCAGGAACAATACAATTTATATTATACGCACTTTACTATAAAACAACTAACTGGAAAGACGATGATGAAGATAAAGAAAGGAGCAATTTGAATGCTGAAATCGAGCTTTCCCAAGCTTGATAATTGCAACTACGGATTGCACTTCCCCATTTTTTTCTTCTGTTTTACAAGAAGCACCATCATCGAGTGGTGAGATCAGCTTCATCGTTAGGATTAGTATCAGAAGAAATGCCAGCGAAAATACAAAAAAAAAAAGAAGAGGAACCCTTAAAGTTAAACGTTTCTTGATTAGGAAGAAAGAAAGGGGTTCCCTTCATCATTTTGGATTAAAATTGAAATGATTATAACTTTGACATGTTGAACCATATGTAATTTCTATTACATTATTAAATTATTTTACAACATTGTTTGGAGAAAGAAAACTCGTCCATTACAGTTTGATGTTTAAGATCAGTGTAATAAATAAATAGAGGTTCTCTTGTTTTGGGTTCGTTTTGGTTCTGTCCGGTTAAGGATCCTTAAACCTGAAATCAAATAGTATATTTGCTCACCAAGTATAGTATTTTAGGAGCATGTGATCGAAAACTGCTGGATCTGGCCTTCTACTACGCAGAGAGCTTACCAGTCCGCTAAAATCATTGCTTCCATCTGGTTTAAACTGATTCAAGAACGACTTTTGCGATCTATTTATTCCAAACAAAAATAAATGCTTGTAAGATGGAAAAAGGAAAGAGTTGTGACGATGGATTTTGAAAGATTCATATGGTACAAAAAGACATAAAAAATAATTAAAAGAGAAAATAAACTGGAGTGGGTGGATTACTTTGTGCTTTAAACAAAGAGCAAAACTGCAAAAGGCAAAACAATGCTTTTAATTTTTTACTTTAAAGAGAGAAGACATTTGATTGAAAAGGGAATATTAAAAAAAACTACAAAATATTTGACAAGATTGAAAATAAAAATAATTGATAGAGATCAATCATGCTCTACTTTAGCTTGGCTTTCGTCTTGGTGTATATTCTTTATGTGTGTTTTCTTAGACTACCTTTAACTTTTATGCTGATTTTCATTTGAGAACTGGGCTTATGTTTTTGGTTTGTTATATATATCAAAACGATGGATTCATACAGAACTAAATATGTAATAGTAGAATGATAAAGTCGACTATTAAACAACACTCATGCTATTACATTTGTCGACTACAAATTCGTGATTAGTAAAAATCTAACAGAATTGAACAATGCATATCGTATTATCGTATATGTGTTTTTTATTTAGTAAGCTGGTAATATTACTTTTGCAATACGGAATCTTTATGGATAGTAAAAAGAGCAAATAAAATCAGCAACACACATGCACGAAGACGTAAAACATCTTATTGATTGCGTCATAATAAGTAACAACATCTGAATGCACATTTAAAATGCGTCATACTAGATTGGTGCACTGGTACAATCGTCACAGTGGATCACTGATGGTTTAATTCTCCACGAAGAAATGAAAAAGTGGGTCCCGTTTACCTTTTCTCTTCTTCCATTGCCGCGTAAATAAATAAGAAAACAGAGTTAAAGTTTCTTTTTTTCTCTTCCACTTTCTCACTGCACAAACTCAGAGACAAACACAAACACAAAGACAAACACACACACACACCATGAAGCGAACTACCTCAACGAACTCAGAACCACAGAGTTACATGGAATCACCACACTCACCTCTCAGATTCCACTCCCCTCTCTCAGACGCCGGAGATCCACCGCCGGAGAGCCGTTACGTTTCCCCCGAAGCCTCCCCTTTCAAACTCGAAAACCCCAACAGCAAGTTCCCGCCTCTTCCGCCTCCTCCTCCTCAGTATCCGCCGCCGCCGCGGCGTCAGAGAAACGCGAGAGCAGCTTCTCCGTCGTCTATGGTGGTGCTGAATCGCTGGGTGAGAGAGGAAGTTCCAGAGACTACGACGACGACGACCACGACGAGGAAGGTTGGAGAATCGGCGGCGGCGGCGAACAGAACGAGGAGAGACGAATCGGTGGCTGTGGCGGCGGTGGGGTTTAGAGTGTGTGAAGTGGTTTTGTGCGTGATATCGTTTTCTATTATGGCGGCTGATAAGACTAGAGGGTGGAGCGGTGACTCATATGATCAATACAAAGAGTACAGGTCACGTCACTCTCTTCTTCTTTACGCCTTGTTAATTAGGGTTTATAGTTGAGACTAATAACAACCATAGCATGTCCTAGGAACCGAGTCAAACTATGCATGCGGTTATTAACCGCACCTAATCTGCGAGTTCGGTTCAGTTCAGTTAGGAGGTTTGGTTTGGTCTGATTCGATGATAATTGAAAAAATCAGTTTTTTGATTCGATAATCTATTAGATGGTTTGGTTTGATTTGATTTGATCTTTTAGTTTAGTTTTCTAAAAAAAAAAGAATAGAAACTATATTAATCTTAGTCAAAAAAAAAAAAACTATATTAATCTTTACCAAAATTACGAACTGAACGGAGCAAAATCTGAATTGAAATAACCAAACTTAGCCAATAATTTTCTAAATTTTAGCAGAACTCAAAAATTTTGGTACAAACTTCTGAATCAGAACTAACCGAAACTAATCCAAAATTTTCCGGTTCAATTTGGCAAGATTTTAGCTGAACCGAGCTAATCAATCCGAAGAAAAATGAAGCAACTGACTCCAACATACCTAATTGAAGCATTGGTTTTGAATCCCCAAATTTCTTGAGTTAAACCAAATTGTTTAGAATTTTAAAATCCTTACTAAATTGTGTAGAGTTTTTAAAACCTTGGAACTGACCCTGCTAGCAACACGAACTTTTGCAGGTATTGTTTGGTTGTGAACGTTATAGCATTCGTTTACTCTGCATTTGAAGTTTGTGACGCTGCTTGCTACATCGCGAAAGAGACTTACATGTTAAACTGCGGATGTCACGACATCTTCGTCTTCTTTATGGATCAAGTGAGTTCTACAACATTTTTTGCATATGTAATAAAAGAAATATTGATTCTGATGAGCTTTTTTCTAGCTTCTTGCATATCTTCTGATGTCGGCTTCCTCATGTGCTGCTACTCGAGTTGATGATTGGATATCTAATTGGGGTAAAGATGAGTTTACTCAAATGGCAACGGCATCGATATCAGTTTCTTTTGTAGCGTTTGTGGCGTTTGCGGTCAGCGCTTTGATTTCTTCTTACAGGCTCTTCACTCATGCTTCCTCTTAGTTACGATCATCTTTTGTGTTGTCTGAGACCAGATATGACTCTCGCTCTTCGTACAGTCTCTCTTATAGCTTAGGAAACCAGCATGGTAATGGTTCTTGCTACTCTTTGTGTGTAGAAGTATATATATTTTTAAATAAGGCAAGCAATCAAATGACTGAGGTTACTTGTGTATCAAGTCTTGACTTATTTTATTTAATAACTAACTATTATTAAATCAAGCTAGGTGCCTAATCCCAAAACCTAAGTGCATGTTCTCTTACAAGCAAACCTACCATATGAAATGTGTTTGTATCTAGAAAGCCTAGTTTTGTTTTTACTTCCCTTTTGGATGATCTGTTGCTGCTCTGTTTCTTCTTGGATCTCTGTAAACTGTAATCTGCAATTTTTCTGATCCTACACCACCAGATTCAGAGAACTTAGTTATCTTCTGTAACTCATCACTAGCAGCTGCTTCTTGGTCTATCTTAGGCTGTAACTGGATGTTAATAAAAGGAATAAGTGGAATTAAAGGAATGATAATTGGTGGAATCCAAAGGAATGGAATTAGTATTCCATTTGTTCCAAAACTATTTTTACGTGGAATGATTTTTCAAAAGAGGGTTGAATTTTTTTTTGGAATGGAAAGAAGTAATATAGAATGAGATGGAATACCCATTTTTTTTTTCATTGCAACTGGTGAATATTTTGTGGAATGAAAAGGAATTAAGCATTCAGGAAGTTTCTATTCCAAAAAAATGCATTTCAGTTGCACCCTTAGTTCTTGGTTTAATGTAAACGGGCTTTTTTGGTAAGGATTTACATCATGGATATTAATGAAACCGGGCCTTGCCGATAAAGTTGAGCCGCCTTATAAATTGTGTTTTTAAATCTCTCTGTTAATAATTCGTCAATTTATTCAGATCAAAGTTAAGCTCAGCTCTCATCATCTCATTTCGTTCCTAAACTCTCTATCAATCTCACCGTATAAAACATTATGTTGCTTTGTTTGTGCCAATAAGTGTTGCTTGTTTAATTAAGTTGTAACTTGTACCGAAACCATATGTTGTGTAATCTAATACTTTCAGTTTAATGCATTTGGTAATTCTTATTACCAGGGGCGAAGCTAGGGATTTTTTCAACTGGGTGCAAAATAATTAATAGGAGGGATTCGAACCTGAGTCATTAGGATATTATGGGTGCATTTTAGCCAAATCACCACATTTTCCTCACATTTCCTACCTAAAAATTTAAATTTCTAAAATATAGGGGGTGCACTTGCACCCATAGTGCTTAGGGTGGCTTCGCCCCTGCTTATTACAACATTGGAAAGATTTAAGTTTATGTTGTGCTTTTTTTAAGACCATGACAACGCATTCATATGGATCAACTGATATTAAAATCTTATGTTCACCTATAAGATGATATCAATAGATAGTTTGGTACGTAAAAAAAAGAAAAGAAACATGAGAATCTCTCACCATACAAGATGCCAAGATGGTAAACTAATTATGAGGGATATTGAGTTGAAATATAGAGTAATACTAAGGGACAAGATGGTAACTTACTTAATACACCATGATAGTGGAAACAAACAAGAGTACACTTTAATGTCAAATAACCAAAAAGCTGGATTTTCTACTTCTAGCAACTATAATCGTTTATTATTAGGTATAGTAGGTAGCATCATGATCATGCCAAGTTTATACATCACCACTTATGACCATTAAAGTTTAAGAATCGTTTCATATTAATATTATTCTCACAATCTCACCATGTGAAAGAAACCTTTTGTCTTCTGAGATGTATTATTGATCCTATATATAAGCCCCTGCAAAACATATGACAATGTCAATGTCTACTTGCCATAACAAGAAGATGGCCCTAATAGCGTGCGGACATTGAATGAAGTTTCCTATGAATTTTCAATGCCAATGACTACACGTTAAAAAAGAAACATATATGATATAGCTATAGAATCTCAAAATGAAAATCATATAGCTATAGAGTTTACCAAAACTAATACGTTAGAGCTGCGCTGAAATTACTTGGATAAACGCATTTTATGGCGTTAATTTTAGTAACGTTAGGTCGGGTGTAAAATATAAGCACAACAAAATGGATGTTGAGAAGTATGTACTCTTTTACTTTTTAGCACTAAGTGCAATTCTACCCAAACTGATGGGATTAGCCGCAGTGCCGTGCCAAGAGTTTTGGGGGCCTAAAGCAAGTTTGAAAAATAAATTTATTTGTAGTTGTATTAAGAAAAGGTTTTAGATACAATATATCGTGACTAATCATGTCAACCATATACATAAGTCTAATGTTAAAAAAAAATTATTACATATGTATAGCCATGCTTACATAAGATAGGAGAAAAGAATTGAAAATATTAAGAGATTTGGTCGAACGCAGGTGGAGTGCATCTTTGAAAAACGGTTAAACCACTGAGGTAGATGTGACTTTTGTCATTTAAGAGCCCCAAATATATCTAGTTTAAATGGGGACCTGAGACAAATGCCTTTTCCAATGAACTGTAGGTACGCCTCTGATTAGCCGTTAAATCATATCAAAAGCTTCAATTGGAAAATGAAGTGTTTGACGCATTAGCATAAATATGAATGTGAATGGTCCACAATTTGACATAATAAAATCATTCACGTTCTTAACTACATGGACACCATTCAAAGCCTTCGTCTTTGACTTTGTTTATCCTTTCTGATATGTCTAGAAAAATTGAAATTAAATTGACAGAATAAGAAGAAAAAAAAACCATTTTTGTTCAATCCACACAAATACTGTTTTTTTTTTTGACGAAATCCACACAAATAGTTGAAATAAAAACTAATAAAAAACATAAAGCTATATTAGCACTCCAATCTTAAAAACACAACAAGCCTAGTAAAGGCAACAGGAACATTAACTTAGTCCAACTAACTTCAAGACTGCTCTGAAAAGGAGCCTTGAAGGAGCCCATCTCTGATCTGAGTAGCCACATCACGAACAGCTCCTGGTCCGTGAGGTATGAACACAGCGGAAGATTTGGAACTAGCACCAATCTCCTTCATGGTGTCAAAGTACTGAGTAACAAGCACCATGTCCATCACATCTTTAGCAGTTGTCCCGGGCACATTGACAGAGAATCCCAAGACACTGTCACGTAAACCGTCAACAATGGCTTGCCTCTGACGTGCTATACCTAGACCAGATAGGTACTTGGCCTCGGCTTCACCTTCAGCTCTCTTAATCTGAAGGATTTTCTCAGCTTCTGCCTTTTCGTGTGCAGCAAGCCTCATCCTTGCAGCTATAAAGGGCACAGGAAGCAAGAAACTCAAACATACAAGAAAGAAGAATATAAGTCTATAGTTGAAATAATGGTAAGGTTTTGTTACCAGCGTTGATTTCGTTCATGGCTCGTTTGACATGTTCATCAGGCTCAATGTCAACGATGAGAGTTTGCACAATCTCAAAACCATAAGCAGACATCGCCTACAAGTGTCAGAGAGATACAAAGCGAACATTCTTAAGCAGCCACAAGAATGATCATATTTATATATTTAACGAAATAATGATGCAGTTTTAAAAATTCATATAATTTCGTTTATATATGTTTAATGTTTCCTTTAAATTCGAAGGTCTAAGACTAAAAATACATTTAAAATTTTAAAGTCTTAGACCTTTATATATTTAGTTTTTTTAAAATTTATTTTTAATTAGATATTTTTTTACTACTCAACTTGCACATGGTAAAAGAGGAGAGGGTCATGTATATACCTTCTCAAGCTCTTCTTCAACAGCTTTGGCAATCTCATTCTTCTGCTCAAAGACATCGTCAAGAAGCAGCTTGGGGACACTTGCTCTGATAACTGCAAAAAAAAAAAAAATTCAACTTCAACAACACGTTCAACACTTTCTAAATCAATGTTGTTGACACTTACCATCAAAGACATAAGCTTGGATCTGACTCCTAGTGTTGCTGGAGTTTGTAAAACGCATCATTAGCCTTATTAGCCAAGGCACGGAACTGAATAGATGCAACCACATTAACAAACATATTATCCTGCAATAACACAAACACACACCAAACTAGATTAGTACTAAACTTAAAACCATCGAGACTCTGATAAGAGATTAAAAATATAGTTGAGAGACCTTTGTCTTAGTCTCGCAACGAACATCCAACTGCTGAAGCCTTAGAGAGAGGTGACCAGCAACTTGCTTACCAAGAACCCATGGAAGAAAGTGACAACCAGGCTCAAGAACATCTTCGAACTTCCCAAACGTTTCTGTGATGGCTACCGTTGATTGGTCGACTTGGATACAGCAGAATAAATTACCCATCTTCTTTCTTCACAATTCTCTAGTCCTTAAAAAACGTTTAGTTAAAAAATAGAATCTTTCTTCGTGTAACTACGATAGCCCAGAAAAAAATAATAATAATGGTGAATCCTTTTAAACACAGAGAATTCAAAAGGTTTTACGTAAACCTAAAAGTTTAGAACCTAAAAGAGAAGATCAAAAGAGAATTTTTAGGGTTTACCGAAAGGTATTCTCTTTTGATTTTGGGTGAGTTGCAAGTAACAGAGCGTTGCAGCGAGCTGATATGATTTATACTCAGAGAGCAGAGAAGATCTTTATATAAAGATATAATTATTTCTATTTTTAATGTAAAGACTAGATTTTGACCCGCACGCCCGTGCGGGTGTATTTTTTATAAGATATATTGCTATTTGTTTTTCATGTTAATATTAGAATTTGAAAAAAATTTCAAATCTAAAAAATCGAACCGATCCTGATCGAAAAAGAAGTACCAACCCGAACCCAAATTGATAAATATTCAAATTATTCAAAATTTTGGTATTTAGATAACTGAAACTGAATCCGATCCGAATCAAAGTACTTCAGATACCCGAATGTATTTAAAAAAGATTTATATACTTATATATATATATTATTTTTTAAGATTTAATGAATATAAAAAATTCAGAATATATATAGTACTTTTAAGTTGGTTTAGATAATTGAAAATGTATATAAATAGTCAATTGTAAATATTTAAAATAGTTATAGTATACTCAAAATATCAAAAATACTTAAAATAATTATTGATTCTCTCCCAAAATATTTAAATCATACCATGTATACGTTAAGTTTAGGTGTTCTGATATTTTTATTCAAATTTATATGTAACATATTATTTTGTTTATATATTTTGAGAAATTTAAATATATAATAAATTTGTAAATTAATTTAAATGGGTTATCCAAACCCGAAAATATCTGAATCAAATCTGAACCAAAATTTAGAAATATCCGAATAAGACTGAAATCTTTGACCCCGAAAACCCGAAAACCAAATAGACCTGAACCAAATGCGAGTGGGTACCCGAAAACTCACCATTAATTCACAATCTATTTTCTCCTTTAAAACAGAACAAACATATAATTAATAGTATTTTATACGTAATATCATATAAATAATCACATATATTATATTTTAAAAATTTAATGTGAAATATAAAAATCATAATTTAAGTTGATATATGAAATTTGGCTTTGTATTGTATTTTTTATATATATTGAAAATAGTTTTTAATAATGGTTATTAGAAAATATTTTAGTAAAATAAAATTTTGAAAATGTGTGTATTTTGAATCAGTTTTTGATATAAATAAACTTTAAATTATTATTTTGATTTGAAATATATATATAAAGTTTAAATTTTGCTTATGATTATTTTAGACGAATAATATTTTTAAATTATAGATATTAAGTAAATATTTTGTTAGTTGTGATTCGAAATAATGGATATAGGCATATACAGTTTTGAATTATTAACTACACATTCCTTGTTTGGTTTAATCATCATAAAAATCGGGATATTTTACAATAAATTTTAGGTAAACGTGATTTCCAAGTATTAGATTTGAAGACTATTCCATTTTTGTTAGTTAATGGATATATTTTTGGTGACGATTGGTTCCTTGTAAGTGGGAAAAAATTGAATGCGAGTGAGTTTAGGAATTATTGGATTTATTAGTACGACTTGATGAATTGTATTGCTTGATATTGATTTTTTTTTTTGATTCTTGAGTGGATGTAGCCTGTAGGTAACAGTTTTGAATATTTTATTTTGGAAACTAATAAATCATATATATAGATTTTCTGAGTAGATAATATCAAATGAGTAAAAAATAGGTAAGAAAATTTACTCTTTAACCAAAATACGTTTTTAAAAAGTATAGTAAGATTTTTTCTATATTAGAGAACTGTTAAAATACATCTTATTACAAACCATATAATTGATCATAAAAATATCAGAGTAAACATAAAAATACATACATGAAATTAATTGTTTAGATGAGCAAAAGTTACATGATAGCACTTGAATTAGCTAAGTAAATACATGATAGCATAATAATGTCTATTACACCATGGTTTTCAGTTTGCAAGGCAAGGTAAAAGGACGCATGCCGGCGAGAATTAATTTAATTTTGGTTCAGTAGGTTTAAGTACAGTTTGTATCGATTGATGTGGTTAACTGTTAATCTATTTTGTTTTTATTTTTCAGTGAAAGGTAAAACCGTAACAGGATGCATGCAAAGGAGAGTTAAATTATATTTGGTTCAGTCAGCCGGTTTAGTATTGCGCTGGTTTTGTGACGTAAAGAAAAAGTGATGGATAAAGAAGTTAATGAAATGACAGTTTATTATCCAGTGGCATACCATTGTAATTAATAAGGAAAAATGAGGGTTATTTTCATTTTGTACTTCACTTTTAATAGAATAGATAGATATGATTATTCTTTTTTAATGTAAAGATGTGATTATTTCTATTTTTACCGCTTAACGTATTATAATAAAACCCAAGGACTCTTGACTAAATAATATGGCAATTAATTAATTATTCACTATTTCTTATCTAGATTAAGAATAATAATTGTCTTTAACAGTTCCTGTTATGTATATATATGTGATAAATATGAACATTGGGTCTAAATTTAGAGAATTATATCAAAAAGGGTAAGCGAGCTGTTTTTTTCTTTGTTGTTGAGTAGTTTAGAATTTAGATTGAGGTGTCAAAGAATATTCCAAATTTACATCTGAAAAATAAATTCATACCAATTGATTTTCTTTTTTCTTCAGTAATTATCCAATAAAGCTCTATTTTCAGTATTTGTAGAAAGTAAATAACGAAGAAGCTTCATCACGTCTTGTACCTTTACGTGACATGTCTCAGGGCTTGGCTTGGACCGGTACGCACTTTGGTGTTTTTTGTTGGACTTATTTCATTCAGATGAATAGCCCATTCAGGTTATTACATTGGTGATGTTCGGGTCCATTTTAGTTGTCCAACCAAAAATTAACTCGTTGAATCAATCATGTGGCCTAATCGGATAATACAGTTAATGAAAGTCGAGGTTTCGAACCAAGTATGGAATATAATTCGGTTAGATTCGAACTCGAGATATTTTTTTTTTAGAGTCAATTAGCTACATATACTAAAATAGTTAGGAAATTTGCAGCGATGGAAAGGAGTAGGCCATGCAGTGGGCCTTGTAGGGTCTGTCGTGTGTCAATTACTACGGTGCCCTTCTACTTACTCAATAATTATCTAAAATCGTTTTTTGCTTTCTCCTTCTTTCTAACATGATCACTCTTTTATCTTTTTTCATCCACAAAACTGAAAATATTTGTTTCACCATAATAAGCCTCACTACATCCTGAAGAATTCAATAAAAATAAAAATTAAAAACCCTAAACTCTAAACCCAAATCATAAATTCTAAACCTTAAATCCATACCTAAATTATAATTTCTAAACTCTAAACCCAAATCTAAACCCTAAACTCTAAACCCAAAAATCATAAATTCTAAACCCTAAACCCAAATTATAAATTATAAACTTTAATTTAGCTAAATCTTAAATACTAAACCTTAAATCAAAACCTAAATCTAAACCTTAAACCCTAAATCCTAAACCCAAATATAAACTCCAAATTCAAACCTAAAAGAAAAGGAGAGAAAATCGAGATATACATATATGGTGATTCTTTGGATTTCAAAAATTGGGTAAGAGATTATTTATCTCATAGGGGTATTAAAGTATTAATGAAATATGTACAGTACTAAAAACCTAGGGTCACCTATGTTGCAAATTTAGCTATTATTCTTGTATATACACTGCAAATACTCTTTTTTTTATGCCATCTGGTATTATAAACGAGAAACATATTACAAAACTAGGCCCACCGGCCCGAACACAATATTACATAAACAACAAACCGACAAGCCCAATTAAAATGAGACCCAAGCCCAAAACCCGCCACGTCTCCCCACGTGTACGAAACGGCAGACCCAAGAGACGCGTGGCAGCGCAAGAGGCTTCGTCATCTCGAAGGGCTTTCGGTCGCCGCCGAGATCGTAGACCGAGACCTCACCGGAATCACGATACACCCACTTTCTCCTCCGTAGAGATTGACGCTGTAAGTAAACCAATCACATCCACCGGACACACCGGGACAAGCACCCATGACCACCGATTTCCACCTCCAACAACAAATATTGAAGATATAGAAAACGGGGTCTAATACAGAGAGGCCCGAACTTCGTAAAGAATCCATCGGTTACACCGAGATCTCTGCCGAATTCGGCCACTAAACCACCGCAAGGAGCAACCTTGCACACAGCTCGACACACATCTACGAGAAACGAAGCCGGCGACCACCATCCGTGAAGAGACGGCACGGCCCCAGAGGCTAACTCCGGATAACAACGATGGATAACCCATCTTTTCTCGGAAAACGATTGTCGGACCACCACCGCAGAAGCTGGTGAATAGCCGAAAGCAAAAAGCAAATCGGTGCGAGAACGACGCCACCGATCCTACCGCCGAGACAAAGCAAAGAAAAAAAGAAAAGACAGTTATTGCCGGACCGGCGGTGGCTAGAAGAGCCAACCCCGCCGGCCGGAATCGGATGAACACGCCGGAGATTAGAAAAAGATAGAGAGAATTCTAGAGAGAGGTTTTCTAGAGAGAAAGCTTCTCTTTATTCGAACTCGAGTTTTCTGTAAAAGATTCTTTTCTTTTTGAGTTATAGTTTTTTTTCTGCAAACTTTTTTTTAGTTTCTGTGTCATTTTATATTATATATGTTTTATAAAAGAGTTTTCCGATATGCAACAAAGTTGAATATATTTTTAAACAATTGGAATATATATTTTAAAACATTTGGAATATATTTTCCATATTACTTATAGAAAGGCCTAATGAAATAATTGTTTTAGTTATTCAACATATCAATGAACTGATTACTCGTACCAAAACTTTATAAATCTGTATCAACGTACACCTAGAAAAAGAAAGAATTTGGACTATAATTTTTATTTGAAACAACATTTATTTTTAATATTATTAATTAAAATTCTCCACTGAGAAACAATGGGTTCATAACTTACCATAAGTCCATACTTATTCGTAATCCTCTCTACTTTTTTCAATATTCCGATCACTTCGTCACGATCACTTTCTCTTGGAAATTATTTTAACTGGACCACAACTGCTGCTGCCTGTTGCTGCTACTGCCACCACTACTCTATTGATCTTAATATTCGTTATTATCCGTTTTCAAACATATTCAATTACATTATGCTTGCTATTCATGGTTCTTTGCTCCTACACTTTGCGTTAATTTAAAGTTATCGATAACAACAGTGACATGATATTCAGTATTCCGTTACTTGTACAACTTGAAGTATTTTAATTCATTAAAAGGATTTATTTAGAGAGATTTATTCAAAAAAGATTTCATTTTTGTCACATTAAATAAAACACAATTTTTACCTTTTTGTTAACAATATGTGCGCTAATATTTAGTTATTTATAATATTATGGATTGTTTTATTTTATTATATAAAAGTTATTACAAATATTAACTTAATATATTTACTAATTATTTTAAATAGTAAAAAAAGAAATAGGCTATTTAAAATCTAAAATATCTTCATTTTATATAAAAGTTGATATCTAGTCAAATAAAGTAAAATTTACAAAATATTTTACAAAATAAATAAATTTATAATTTTTTGGTATGAATCCGAATAAACCGAAAATCGACGGTAAAAACCAAAAATAAAATAAAAACTAACTGATACCAAATTGAACACCTCTATAACTCATGTGATGTGTTAACCAACTGTTTCTTTTATCAAATTTGACAAACTGGTCTTCAGACAAAAACAGCAAACATATCAACATATGTGATTGAAATACACATAGGGTCAGAACTTTACTTAAAACCATATATAGTTGATGTTGGTCTTCAGACAAAAACAGCAAACATATCAACATATGTGATTGAAATACACATAGGGTCAGAACTTTACTTAAAACCATATATAGTTGATGTCATAACATCAAAACATTTCAACCTATTACTAATATGTTTTGGAGATCGCATATTTTCGTCTAAATTTTTGATTATGTACACTATAATTCAATTAGTCACGTAGTTTTCTAGTTGACTCGTATGGATAAATTACAATTACACACTATATTTTATTTGTTATACATATTAACTAATAGTGGCCCATATTCAAAGTTGAAGAACAACACATCGGACTTTAGTGTTTCAAAGAAAAAGTGTTTCAGAAAAAGAAAAAAAAACACATCGGACTTTATTATAACAAGTACAAGTTATGTATGTTCCTTTTCGTCACACAGTACGAGATATGTTAAAACATATCAATTTCGTGATATTTGAAAAGACCACATTTTTGTTGACAAAGCAACGACCACATTTTTAATTGGAACAAACATAAAGCTATAGAATAACGAAACGAAAGTAGAAAAAACGAGTTAAGAAACCTAAATAGCATTGTTCCATTTCATTTTGAACCTCTGGAAGTGCTTGCACGTGAAAGTTACACGCATTACTTAAATAAATATATTGATTCCTCTGTGATTTAAACAAGTTTTACTTTTGCGTAATCGATTTGATTGATAATTATAGTTGTTTAAGAATTTGTTCTTCATCAAACTGGACCAAGGACGGCAGCGAAGCATAGAGTTTTTGGACCAGTTTTAATGGAGTATGCACTATACAACACAATAATTATTAATTAATTAATTAATTATAACCCGACATGTGGATTCACTTTTACAGAAAACAAAAAGATCAGTGAAAAGTGATTACATTTTATGTGGTCTTGATTATTCAGAGAGGCAATATTAGAGCAAGCATCAGAACATTAGGAAAATGAAACTATTAGAACTAGCTTTTCGGCTGTCAAAAAGAATTCATGATACTTAAACCATTAAAAGTGAAAGGTGAAGTGATTCCATAAAAAAGTAAACATAAATCAACCATCACTGTAAGAATCAAGAACATGTTCGTTTGGTATTGTTAATTTTATCACTAAACCAGGGCACTTACTAATAGCAATAATGATAATGATCTAATAATATAATAATTCAAGAATTTTCAAACGGATGATCAGATACAACCGTATACAAGTCATTGATCTAATAAAACTCTTATCGCTTGAATATGCGGCGATTGAGATTATAATGAGCATAGCTAAGATTTAAATATCATAAAAGATAAGAACCTTATCAACATGCAATTTAAGATGGATATTTACAGTTTTAATATTTGTTTCGAATTTTCAAATTTATACAAGTCGAACTTCCACTCACTACTCATCATTTGTAAGTCTGGTCGTATATATCTTTAGTGGCAATTATTTCATATACAAGAGTATCAAGCAAGATATGGACCAATCTACTCTATCTGTCAGCACTATCTCTACACGCCAACTTTGTTATCAAGAAATTCTCTAGGAGATATTTAAGAACCAGTATATTTTGGAGTCTTTTTGACCCGATTATACCGAGTCATATCATGGGGCCTAACTAACAACGTATTTTTTTAATTGTGTTTTAGAAGTACACGTATTTAATAATTCAAAGGTTCGAGACTTTACATTAGGTCGTGCCGATTATGCCTAACATACTAGATAACGTCGTGCTTATGCTCCGTTTCAACCATAAAATAGACATTACTAACCATTGTATTTCAAACTGCATATTAGAAATACAACTTTGCTTTAAGCATATATTCCCAAAATTTTATTTGACCTATTATCTTTCTTTTGGTAAAATTAAATCAATAATATTTATGAATTTTGATGCTAGAGGTCTCTGACTGATGGGTATTTGTACTTGGTATACACTTTCGGTTGCCATACCATTTATGTGTAATATGAACATAATATGAACATTTATTTTTTTGGCAAAATTTGAAAATATATAAATAGAAAAGGAGCTCTAAGACGACTGTAGAAACCCACATTGAAACAGTCAAATTGAGTCTTTATTGTAAAAAGTTGCAGAGAAGCACATGTAGAAGGTTCTACTTTTTTGCAACAAATAAACCTATTCTTTACGTTTATTTCCACTCATTAACTTTCCAACTTGTCATCTTAACTTCTTAAGAAAACCGTAAACGACATATTAAACACGTATATACATTGTACAATACATTTAATGTTAGCCTACGGACACATCTATAGTAGTATACTAGGATATGATCCGCACTTTGTGCGGGATGAAAATGATTACATAAAAATATAGTCAACATTAATATTACAATGTGTAGTAGTCCTGCGATTTCGGTTTTCCAAAACCAAACCTAACCATTGGTTTTCGGTTAACCAAAATTTTGAAAAATTAATTTCAAAATTAACCAAACTGAATTTCAGTTTAGTTTTCGGTTATTTTCGGTTTTCAATTTTATACCAGAAAATAACTGATATAATTGGTTTTCAGCCAATTTCAGAATAATTTTCTTTAAAATTCGGATATTTTTGGTTATTTTGGTTAGATTCAGATATTTTTGGTTTTTCAGTTAATTTCAGTTCGGTTTTCTGGTTATTTTAGGTCCTTATCGATTTTTCATTTTTTTGAAAATCAAAACCGAAAGAAAACCAAATTATTATTTGTTTAAATCCTACCAAACTGAACCGAATTGAAAACCGTAACTGAACTAAAATCATTCTTACTGTTCCATACAATATAATTATTATGACAGCGTAGTGGTTAGAAATATTGCGTGATTGATTGTGGTTTCTATTGTATATTTTTGGAAAGTACATTCTAGTTAGGATACTAATTAGCAATAATTATAGACGATTATAATTCTATAATAGCGATTGCATAAAAACATAATTTTGGAAACCATGAATATTACGAAACAAAAACATTTTCATAGTTTGAATATATAAAAAAGTAATAATGAACATTATTTAACGTTTCACATATTCAGCCAGTTCATAATTTTGTATATCATCTTCTCATGATTTAATAAAGAAATAAATATCACGGTCAAATACAATTAATAATAATACAAAATTATATGGTAAGTAATGGTTACAAAATTAGAATGACCATGATTTTTTTATTTTAGAAATAATATGTTGACATAATTTTGAAAACAATTGTGTTAACCTCCTAAATTTATTAAGTGATTGACCATTAACTCAGTTTCTGCCATATATGCATAATTTGGTTCGAAATTAGTTAATTACCTTCGCCCAGTGTCTGATTTATCTAAATAATTTCAATCATCTTCAAATTTATATAAATTTTTTTCCTAATTTTGTATACGATAATATATTCTAAAACATAGATAATACTGATTTGAAGGAAAATTATGAATATATGGCCAAAATGTTACAATTACTAAAGTTAAAACTATAAGAAAATAAAATTAAACGTACAATGCCATTGTTTGATGTATGTTTTATAAGCTATTATATATGTCGTTCGTGTAATATAAAAAAGAGTGTATAAGTCATGTATACATCTATGCCTCTCCGGTGATTTTTTGATATTTTACATACAATATTTTACATAGGATTATATACATCGTTAGTATAATATATAAAAAAAAAATCGTTTTTATGCATGTCAAACATTGGCACATAATATGAACGTGGACAATGTATAAGAGCATAATATTAAAGGTCTATATAAATTTCTAAAACATACACTATATGCCAGTTGTGTATGAATATATTCATGTGCCTTCCCGGTTATTTATAGCATATCAAAGTCGATATCGAGATCACCTTGCTAAATGTGAAGACCTGCGCCTTGATTTTCGAAGTGTTCATAATAATAGTTTTGAATCTGCTAATATTTACCAAATATGAAACAATTAATGTGTTCGTGTGTACCTTACCTAACCAATCTTTCTATATGTAACGACTATTTTTTGAATTTTATAGATAGTGATTATAATATTTGACTGTTTTTATGTTGGTTATGAACTTATGATCATTTACGGTTCTTATGTTAACTTTTGAACCAAATCGCGGCAAAGTAAAACGTGAGTATAGTGTTTGAAAGTCAAATATTATAATCAATAATATAATAAAATTATAATATTTATATTTTAATGTACAATTAATTATAATACGAATTTATATGGTAAGTAATGGTTACGAAACGTGGGTACTTACTTCTATAAATAATATGTTGTCATAATACAAATAATCAATTTTTTCAAATCAACCTCCCAAATTTACTCACTGTTTGGCGATGGTATAGTGGATTTGATTCAAAGATTGGAACTGATCATGTGTATTTCCTCCTAAACCGTTACACACCGAAGGTAACTAATTTCTATAATTTTGAGCCAAATAAGAACAATCATCGTCAAATTACTATAAATTTGGTTCATAATTTTATATGCTTCCTATATTCTAAAACATGCAATAATATTATATGTTTCCTATATTCGTGATGTTGAAAAAAAGAATATGAAATAAAAAAAAATATATAAGTAAAAGAATATATAAAAGAATGTATAAATAAATGTATACATATTCACTTTTTTACATATTACATACTGCATATTGCATACATATATAAAAGAATGTATAAGTAAAAGAATATATAAAAAATGTATATGTAAATGTAAATGTATACATATATGCATTTCTTACATATAATATATAAAATAATATATAAAAGAATGAATGTATAAGTTATGTATATACGTTTTAAGCGGAGGAGAATTTCACTATACATTTATGTCGAATATAATCTCCTAACGTATTATGCATGTCGAACAGAAGCAATGCATGTGTCATCTTACCCTAGTATAAATATAAAGAAGAGCATGTAACAAACATAATAGTACCAATGACATTATATGTAATAACCCTAGTAAATTAAGGATAATTGTAAATGATGGCCGAGAAGGATTGTGAGGATGACACATATGCATAATGGTAACATTGAAATTAGTTTACTCTTTAAATGTTATTTTTTTAAAATGCTTCTTGATTAATAATAAGAGGATAATTTCAAGCAATAATCAAACTGTCAAACAAAAAAAAAATGTTCCACCAATAATATGGAGAAAATTAAGAGAAAGGTGAAAAAGGAAATGTAAACGCGTTGGCCGTTGGATGAACGTAATCGCACTCGCTTTTTGAATATTTTGACTTAACTTTTAGTGGATTGGTGAAAACGACTCGCACTTCTTCTCTCCCATACCATTTGTATTGCTAAAGCGCATTGAGATCTTCTTCCTCCCACTTTCTGGTTTCTTAAACTGCTCCCACTTATAATCTGATACACTGGTTGACGTACTCGTCGACATAATCAACTCCAAAATAAACTTAAATGGGCTAAATGCATCCTCATCTAAACCTAATGCCCTTTTACTGCACTTACAATGTGATTCACGTGATACTATACATTTATACTACATTATTATTCTACTTGGTCTTATATCATGTTAGTGTTATTTGGTTGATTTAAGTTTTCTTGCGGTAGAATGTGTAGTGCGTTTTCTATAGCATTTAGGAATACTATAATTTATTAATATGAAAATCCCGAAAAATTGATTCCCATCTTGTTTGTGGTGAAAGGTATAGTGAACTAGTGATGTTTTAAACGGCAGGTGGAAACAATATAGATGGCGAAATTGACTAAAACACAAGTCACTGAACCTTTTCACAAATCATACTAGTTTAGCTAATGTAAATAAAATGTGATTTAATTAGTTGCGCATACTTAGATAATATATATTGTTTTGACAATCATAAATTTGTACCACCAGCTTCGGTAAGACTCATATTTTTTCCCAAAATAATATTGGCTGATGATTTAGTTGAATCAATATCAACTTTTTCACATAATCATGTTCTATATTTTAAAGGGATGTTGCATTGTTATACACACAAAATCAGAAAGAAAAAGAAGCAATATATCATTGGGGTTGGGGGGTATCAGATATGTCATATTGTACTAAAATTTTGGCAAGAACATCATCGGACAAGAACACCAACCGACCGAAAATATCAAAAGCTAGCATTATAAATCACACCTAAAACATTACTGATCGGATCTTTGGTGTGTGCATTACAAAAAGCTGACACCAGTTTCTTGCCTTTTCCATTGCCACGATCATAATTTTATATCTTTTTCCTCGCTGGGGTAGGTTTGGATGCCTTATTGAACTGATCTATATATACATATACAGTAAATTCAATTAGATTATATAAAAATTGCTCTTTAGTTGTAACACAATTTGCATTAATTCTTTAATTCTATTAATTTCGTTAACTTTATTTTCAAACTATCTAATTTACTACTATAATATTAGATCATTGAAAAAACCAAGTAAAATTTTTATTTAATTTTGGAAGGTCAGTATATCAAAATTATTATTTAAGTAAACCTTAGAATATTAGATTCAAATAGATAATTAAAAACAAAAATAAATATATACATGAGGGTTCTGAAAACTTATTTTTAGAAAAAAACCTTAATAAATTTTAATAGATAGACTTCTATCCAACCAACGCAACAATATTGTAAAGTTTTACAAAAAAAAACATGATTATATAGTCAAAAGGGGACAACAAATAATAACATCGGTACATTTACAATGTAAAACAGTATTTAAAATTAAAAGTATCTCCAAATATAAAACTCAATTTTTCTTTTAAAATGGAGTAAAGTGCTATGTAGTAAAAATACTCTAACTCACTCTATTTTACACTTTAGTTTTGTTCCATAATAATAGATTTTCTATATTTTAAAGTATTTTTAAATACTTTTAAGATACATTAATTGAAAACAATTGAATTGATTAAATATTATTGATTCATAGTTATTAGAAAATGTATAATAAATATAAATAAAAAATTTAATTGAAAATATTGATTTTTTTAATATGTGAATTGTCTAGAAAATCATATTTTCATGAACGGATGGAGTAGATTTGTATTCTTGTTCTTCTACAAGAAGGGTTGAAAAATATACCATAGCCACTTCATCATTCCATAATTTTAAATCAGGCACATGTGTGAGCCGCCGTTCAAACAAGAAAACCCTTTGCAGTCACAGTAGAACTCTGTAAAATCATACTTTATTTATACAAAATATTTGAGTGTTTGTGAAGATTTTTTGGGGTTCAGATGCTTGTTTTGTAACTTATATAATTTAAACTTAACATTATAAAAACACGAATCTATAGACAACTGTGCATTCGAAACAAATGATCGTAGTTTACTGGAACACTATATACAGATACTGTATACTAAAGAAATATATATTTGCCACTTACTGCAGAGATGATGTATAAGTACGAAAATTCAACTGTATAAAAAAACTTTTTTTTGAGAACTTTTTTTTAACCGTATACAAAACTTAATAGATTGTGTTTTCACTTTATAAATTCTTTGACTTTTGATATTCAATTATTAGCCTAAAAACTAGTTGTCACTTGTCACTAGGGTGTACTGGTTTTCGTTGCGATCCCCTTCATTTACAGATTGAGATCATTCAAATCAAGAAATACAAAAGATAGATAATTTTATCTGACACACCACATAATATCATATATAATACAGAAGGATAATGTTTCACACGCACTTTTCATCATTGACCACGTGAAATGGCCCTATACGAAAAAGGTCTGGGCAGTTATATGTATGTAATGAGCATGAAGGTTGACTCTTGTATGCTTGTACAATTTTGGTCTCACTCTAGATTATTGTAACCGCGTCAGTGCCGAAGCCATTGTCTTCGTTTATTTAATTTTAATACTTACGTTCTTTGCTTTTTTTGTTCACCACTTATGTCCTTTGCTTGTTATACAATCTAATATAATACCGTATGTGTCATGAAAAAAACGATTTAAATGTTTAACCCGTGTTAGCTGGTGAATTCAAGAAAACCAAACAACGTCCCCCGTGTTAGCTTTCATCAAATAATTTATGTTTTACTATGGTTTTATTTAAGAAACAGATTCAATATTGTAGCAGTAGCATTGACTCATTAGTGCCAAATTTCAGAGTAAACAATATACTCCCTAGACAGCCTATGAATTGAATACTCCCATTTGTTTCAGATTAATTGTCATTGTAGAAATTTTTTTTATTTCAAAATAAGTGTCATTTTATGATTTCAATACATAATTTATTAATAAGATTCTTCTGTTTATTTTTCTATTGGTTGAAATATGGTTAAGTGTATGAGTAATGATATTTTTATTTTGAAAATATATAAAATTAATTTTTTTTTAATCTGTATGCATGAACCTAGAATGACAAGTAAATTGAAACAAAGGGAGTACATTATTTTAAGAGAATCTTGTACGAGATTCTCTTAAAATAATGTATTCATTTCAGGTAGTTATTTTTTTTTTTTTTTTTGAGGTAGAAATTTTATTCTTTTTTTTGTTGGAACATTTTTGGAATATTTCTACCTCTGTTTCAAAAAAAAATCACATTTTTTATAAAAATACGGAAAATTTTGACAATAAATACATTATTTTCTGTGTTTAGCTATTTCTTATGTTTTTTATCAATCAAAATTCAGTAAACATAATTAATGTTTTTGAAATTTATGATTTGATATTACTACACACGTTGAAAATGTAAATTAAAATTATTTTTTAAAACATAGATCATTATGAAATGGAAGGAGTAAATGTTTGTATTTATTAACTACCTAGTTGACTTCAAATACTACATGTATACGGAACAAAAAAATTATTAGTACTAGAGTTGACATGACCATTTTGCCGAGTCAATCATGGTTTTATTTCCTTTGCTGGAAACAACCTTCTTTTATCAGAAATAAAAATAAAAATACATTTAGTATATAGTAAAAAGAAAACTGCAAAAACCGATCCAATGATATGACCATCTTTATTTTAATTTTAAAACATTTTTGTCTATTAGTTTACAGGCGACCAAAGAAACAGAATATCAGACTTGGTTGGATTAATTATGTTTAACCGTAAACTTGGACATTCTAGAATTCAGTTGTACCTATAAAAAATCTAATGTAAATTAGGATTTAAAATAAAATGAATTGGACATAGAAAAATCATTTTCTAGACGTCATTTTATCAAATCTTATTCGCATTATCTTTTAATTAGGTAACGATGATGTTGCAGACATGATTAATTGATTTAGCTACTTAGAGACACATTATCTAAGTGATCTTGATTTAAGATGTCAGGATGTTTTGTTTTTTTTACAAATGCATCATGGCTTCGTTTATCTATAATTCAATATTCTATTATGAAAATAATATGAGGCCAAATACTATAGTAATTTTCCAAATTTACAATCACAACATATTGTTTGGTCCAAAAGATACTAAATGAAAATAAACCGAAGATTATTAAGTTTTTATTTGATCATATTTTGTTATCTAGTTTAGCTATATGAAACCAACGCAATGTTTATAAATTATTTTACAGGCCAAAAATACTTGAAGTTAGTCAGAAGTTCTTTTTAATTTTTGTTAATTTCATCTCTTTGACAAATATAGGAAAATAAATATGATAGCATATTCTTGAGGATTTTAGTTGTGGACCAAATTGGTAAAATGGAAAAAAGTAAAGTTGAATGTGAAAGCTCAAGTTGAGGAAATTGAGACCATCCTTATTGGTGTCATGTCTAATTAATTTTACTAACATCTCCCAGGATACTAATTTAATTATCATCAATTTTCTGGAAAATGTAGATAATTGGCCTTTTAATGGATTTATTCAAAACTAGAGAAAAAAAACAATTAGGATTTTCATTGCGATTTAATGAAAAAACAGGAAGTCACTCAACTCAGATAAAACCATGCTCAAATGGATTACAGAAAATTTGACTTTTTCAGTGAACAGAACCAATAAAAAATTTGAGCAAAAATAAAAATAAGAACCAATAAATGGGGTTAAAAAACCAAAACTAGTGAATTTTTTTAATAAATATTAACTTATACTTTTTCTCCCGCTATTGAATAGAAATTAAGAACAGATTTGTATGTTTGTTTGGGGTTAGTTAATAGTTATTACTACTATATAATGGTGAAATAGCTCACTACAAAAAAAAATGTTGTTTATCATCATTTATTTTATATATTTTCATTAGTTCTAAATGATGTTATAATATTTACATTGCTTAACTAAATGATTCCGGAAGTGTTATTATTTCATGATTTAAGTTTTCATATATATATACAAAATATTTAAGAATTGTTTTCAACCTTTTATGGACAACATTTTCAACCTTATTTGTTATAATTCCTTTACGACTTGAATTCAGTTTCATTTACGTCAGCCTTTTAAGGATTAACTGAAATATATATAACATTATATTATTCGAAATAAAGAAGGAAACTAAAACAATCAATTTTCATAATGATGTAATTGTTAAAACTAAATGAACACAAATAAAAAAGCATACTGGTCTATGTGGATGTCGATCCTCCATGCTGATTATCAGAGTTTATAAGAATATGTATGTTGTTGACAAAAAAAAGCATAAAAATAAAAGACAAGAAAATAAATTAAATACGAAAATGGATGATGGAAAACAAATGGACTGAAAATGGACGGAGAGCTTAAAAGAACGTGACGTTATTAAAGAGTGAGTGTTTATTATGGGGCCGCAGCACTTGTAATGGAATCTACATTTTCATTCTGTAAAAAAGATTTAATAATTTTTACCAAAAAAAAAAGATTTAATCATTTTTTTAAAAAACCAATATTATAATCACTAACACAGCTCTCTTTCACGGCCATATTCACAAATTACCAATTTGTCTAGATTCCGACATCCACCATCCTCTTTCTTCTTACCACTATAAATAGAAACAACTCTAAGATGAAGAAAGATGAGTCATCATTAGCCTTTGAGACAACAATAACATATACAAAATAAAGGAAGCACAACTTGTTACTGTATTAGTTATAGTAATATGGAGAGAAAGCCTCTTGAAGTCGAGTCCACGGATCACCAAAAACCTTCCTCCGCCGTGTACAATGGCCCTGTTACGGCGGTTGATTCTGTTCAAGAAGAAGTTCAGGAGACAAAAGTGGTTTACAGAGGCTGGAAAGTCATGCCTTTCATCATTGGTAACGCTAACATATTATTATCACTAGTTCTGAAAAAAAAAACATATTATCATCATTTAACATCAGTCTTGCTTGCTCAAAGAGTTCTTGGTTTAATTTTTAATTTTTTTAAATATACTAATTTTGATGATAAATAGATTAATTTCTTTTTTTTTTTGGTCAAAATAAATAGATTAATTTCTATGATTACTAATTTTTCATAATTTTAGAAACTATATTACTAGGATGACAAAAAAAACCTATATTTCTAGAAATTTTGATAACTTTCTTCTCTGTTTCTTCAGTCAAATAACTTTCTTCTCTGTTTCTTCAAACAATATTTTGTTGGTTTCATGAGTTGTTGGTTTGATTTTATTACTGGTTTAATTATCTATGTTGTTGTCTTAAGCTTTGACTTAGTCAAACAGTCATTTAAGACAAAAAGAGTGAGATCTTGAATTTGAAGATGTTTCAGAACATAAATGATCAAGAACCAAACCAATTCTAAGGTCAAAGTCTTAATGATCATGTTGTTAAATACCAGGAAACGAGACATTTGAGAAACTTGGGATCATTGGAACACTATCAAACCTTCTTGTTTACTTAACTGCTGTCTTCAACATGAAGAGTATCACAGCTGCAACAATCATCAATGCCTTTAGTGGCACAATCAACTTTGGAACCTTCGTTGCTGCTTTCCTCTGCGACACTTACTTCGGTCGTTACAAGACACTAACCGTCGCGGTCATCGCATGTTTTCTTGTAAATGATCCATCCTCTGTAACTCTTTCTTCATCCACAAGCAATCTTGGTTTATAACCTAAAAAAATATCTGATTCTTGTTTTGTAGGGATCACTTGTGATACTACTAACTGCTGCAGTGCCACAACTACATCCAGCTCCATGTGGAACAGCCCTCACATGTACAGGACCAAGTGGTGGCCAGATAGCGTTTCTACTAATGGGTCTAGCCTTTCTTGTAGTGGGAGCAGGTGGGATTAGACCGTGTAATCTTGCTTTCGGTGCTGATCAGTTTAACCCAAAAAGCGAGTCAGGGAAAAGAGGGATTGATAGTTTCTTCAACTGGTACTTCTTCACCTTCACGCTAGCGCAAATCTTGTCTCTGACACTTGTTGTCTACATCCAGTCTAACGTCAGTTGGACCATCGGTTTAACCATCCCGGTCGTGTTAATGTTCTTGGCCTGCGTGATCTTCTTTGCGGGTGATAAGTTGTATGTGAAGATCAAAGCCTCAGGTAGTCCATTGGCTAGTATAGCTCAAGTTATAACGGTTGCAATCAAGAAACGTGGGTTAAAGCATGTGAAGCAGCCTTGGCTTAACCTTTACAATTACTACCCACCAAAGTACGCAAACTCCAAGCTCAAGTACACTGACCAGTTCAGGTAAAAAGACACACAGACCAAACACTAGTCTATCTTTAAAGTCATTCCACTTTTGTTTTTTTTTGGTTACTTAGAAAGCAAGCTTTCTATTTTTGGCAGGTTTCTTGACAAGGCAGCCATCTTGGCTCCTGAAGACAAGTTGGAGGCTGATGGAAAGCCTGTGGATCCATGGAAGCTATCTACAATGCAACAAGTTGAAGAAGTGAAGTGCATTGTGAGAGTGCTTCCTATATGGTTTGCTTCGTCGATCTATTACTTGACCATCACGCAACAAATGACTTATCCCGTCTTCCAAGCCCTCCAGAGCGATCGTAGCTTAGGCTCTGGAGGGTTTGTGGTTCCCGCAGCAACCTATGTTGTCTTCTTGATGACAGGAATGACTGTTTTCATCATAATCTACGACCGCGTCCTCGTGCCTACCTTAAGAAGAATCACCGGTCTAGACACCGGGATCACGCTCTTGCAGAGGATTGGAACCGGGATCTTCTTCGCCTTTTTGAGCTTGATAGTCTCTGGCTTCGTCGAGGAAAGGAGGAGAAACTTCGCCTTGACTAAACCAACACTCGGTATGGCGCCACGGAAGGGAGAGATCTCCTCAATGTCAGCAATGTGGCTGATACCGCAGCTCACACTGGCTGGTATAGCCGAGGCATTTGGAGCCATTGGACAGATGGAGTTTTACTACAAGCAGTTCCCTGAGAACATGAGGAGTTTCGCTGGCTCCATCTTTTACGTAGGAGGAGGAGTTTCCAGTTACCTCGGTAGCTTCTTGATTGCGACGGTTCACAGGACGACGCAGAACTCGGCCGGTGGTAACTGGTTGGCTGAAGATTTGAACAAAGGAAGATTGGATTTGTTTTACTTCATGATCGCTGGAATCTTGGCGGTTAATTTTGCTTACTTCTTGGTGATGTCAAGATGGTATAGGTACAAAGGAAGTGACGATGAAGTGACAACTTATGAAACCAATGGTGATATGGTCAAACAACAAGACAAGAACAAAGTCTAGTGGGTCAATGTGGTTTCTCATCTTCTTGAAGCTTTTACACTTAGTTTTTGGTCAGCTTCAATCCCTTTTTTTGCACTTTCTTTGAATAAGCTAAGCTAGTAATCGTATACTTGTTGTAGCTCTTTTTTTTCTATCATTGTGGAGAAAAAGGATATGATAAATGTGTTACACAATAACAATTTGTCTTTTTGCATTTAAGGATTGTGTTTCTACTTCTGGTCATTCTGTCATCACACAACAAAACAAACTTAAAAATAAAAGCAAACACAACAAAAACACTACTTAGGAATTCGATACTTATATGCATAATATAACTTGTATTGAAGTTTTCAAACCAGAGATATAACTTTTATTGAAGGACACTGAGACAGTCTCTAAGGCTTCTATATCAGACTGTGTAGGACTGCTGAATGGTTTCAATGTCAAGACCTTTAAGTCTCACGACAGATTCAACGTGACCCTTGAGTGTGTGAAGCTCCCTCAACCTATATCAAAGTGTAAGAGAGAATGAGAAATAAGACAAGACTTCACAGTAAGAAAAGAGAACAGATGTCTTTTACCTAGCGATCTCTGCTCTTCTCTTAGCTTCTTCAGCCATTTGAGAAAGCTCGTTGAAATGGGTTCGCTCTGGGAACATCTTAGCATCTGGTGCTTGAAGGCCATGCAGAGTCCTCTGTGCATGCGCCCATTGTAACTCCCTTTGTTCTTTCCCAAAATCCTTCTTCCTTGTGAATGCAATCTATATGGAACAAAGATGTGATCACATATGTGTCCACAAATGGAATCAAGAATGTTTGATAATACATTACCCTCTGTTCAATAACAAGATCCCAAGCTCTGCCACTAAGTGCATAACGAATCAAGAACTTGATGATATCAAGAGGAATGTAGAACACAATGTTGTAAAGCCAAATGACTCCAGCCCATCCCCACCCTATCCCTTCAATAGCAGCAAAGCTCCAATTTGCATAGACTGCAATTAGTGTAGCCACCTGTTTTTGCAAGAAAAAAAAATGGTCAAATAAAAAAAAAAAAATAGAACATCAGTTTTATAAACTCTGACACAACACTGACCAATTGTGCAAGGATAAAGGCTATCACAAGCAGCAACCCAGGACGTTCCACATAAGACCAGCTCCTTGACCTGGTCACAAAGATAAGCGCCTGACTTATAATGCTGACTTGTAGGTATATTGCTGAGGCAAGCTTCCTGAAATCATCATGTGCTGTTTTCTCAAGGGTAGACACTCCGAAAGTTCGCTGAAACAAAAGAGTTTGAGATGTTACTGAAGAGAAGGTTTGTGTTTACTGAAGAGAAAGAGAGAGAGGGTTTTGTACAGGGAAGAAGTCGGTTTTATATGCAGCCCAGAAGAATATAACTGTCATCATTGCCATGTAGCTCCCAAACACAACGCCAGTTGCAAAAATTTCAGACAGTTTCCAGCTATCTGGAAGAGGAGAAGGTTTCACCCTATCCTTTGATATTGTCATTATAGTTCCTACAAGAGTCAGTGCCATCAATACAGCAAGTCTTGGTACAGTTTCAACAGTCCTAGAGATAGTTAGATTGAAGAATGTAAAGAAAAGTTATGAACAAACCATCGTTAAGGATTGCTATGATAAGAACCATGAAAGGTGGGAAGTCAAACTTCCATATGAGAGCAAGCAGCATGAAGCCAAGCTGAAACCAGTAAGCAGCATATATATGATGATTATCAAGTTGTAATGAGAAAGAAAGTAAAAACAAATGGTAACTTACAACAATACGGATTGTGATGGAAACAGCATAGATCTGTCCAGAAGAAGCTAGCACAAGTTAATAGGTTTACCAAACAAAGGAACCAATGAGAAGAAGGCAATCAATACTCACGGTATAGTTTTTCATTCTCTGGAAGATAGCACGGCTGGTCAAGACAGCGCTGATGATAACACTGAGACCAGGTTCAGTCAAAACAATGTCCGAAGCACTACGAGCTGCATCAGTTGCATCAGCAACCGCAATGCCAATATCAGCTTTTTTAAGAGCAGGTGCATCGTTTACTCCATCACCAGTCATTCCACATATATGCTTCCTTGCTTGCAATCTCTTCACTATCTCATACTTATGCTCTGCAGTTTCAGTGAAAATTATTGGTTCAAATTGTGAGTTGAACTATGCTGTGGACAAAAGCAAACAAAGTTTTTACCAGGGAAGACGCCAGCGAAGCCATCAGCTTTTTCTATGAGATCATCTACAGGTAAAGCACCTATAGACTCATCCTTGTTCTGTCCAAGCAAAGCAGATGAAGGGTACATGTTTGTCCCCATCCCTAAACGCCGTCCTGTCTCCTTTCCTATAGCTAACTGATCACCTGCAGAGTCTCACAAGGCTTTAGCAATGACAAGATTTATGAGTAGAAACTAAGTATTCACCTGTGATCATTTTGACATTCACTCCAAGATTTAAAGCCCTTCTAATAGTCTCAGCACTGTCATGCCTAGGTGGGTCAAAGAGAGGCATGAGACCCACAAATTGCCAAGGGCCTCCAGCACTTTCCTTGCTCCCTTCAGGAACTTCCTGGTATGCCACGGCAAGAGATCTCAAACCCCTTTCAGCAAACTTGTCTATAACAGCATGAACTCTTCTCTCAATCTCTGACTTATTGTGCGCTAGACTTAGGATCTGAAAACATCATTGGCAGCAACATAGTGAGCTTACTGTTTAAGAAAGAAGGCAATAAAAAAGGTATAACCGTTAAGCTTACTTGCTCAGGTGCACCTTTGCTGACCCTATGCATTTTACCATCACTGTCAATATACGTCAGAGCAGTCCTCTTATCAGTGGGGTTGAACGGAAGAAAGTGAACCTCTCTAACACCAGCTCTTGCCTCTCTAGGGTCAGCAAGCATCCCAACAATAGCAGCATCTATGGCATCTTGGTTTTCAAGTCTGGAGGCTTGAGCTGCCATTAGGACAACAGTATCCGCATCCACTCCCTTTGTGAAAACCTATATATACAAAAGCTCATTCAGACAAAATGTCATGTTAATCTGAACAAGCCTACACAATACCTCTATGAGATTCTTGTCCACAGTGAGTCTATTTAATGTTAATGTTCCGGTCTTGTCACTGCAAAGCACATCCATGCCAGCCATTTCCTCAATAGCTGTCATCCTCTTGGTTATAGCTCCCTGCTGAGATAGTCTATGAGAGCCAATAGCCATGGTCACAGACAGAACCGTAGGCATGGCAATCGGGATACCACCAATGAGAAGGACAAGAAGGTTATCAATCCCAGGGCGATATGCTCGGTGTTGAATTGGATACATTACAACAATCTCAATTAACATCCCCACTGCTATAGAGCAGATGCAGAAGTTCCCAATGGCAGTTAAGACCTGAACAAGAGAAAACAAAAAGTATATTATTAGTATACTCTGAACCAAACCATACACTATAAATATAATAATAATAATAATACTTGCCTGTTGAAAATGGCCAACTTGGTTGGTTGTATCAACAAGATGAGCAGCTTTGCCAAAGAAGGTGTGGACTCCAGTTGCAATCACAACTGCTTCAAGCTCTCCTTGTTTGCAAGTGGAGCCTGAGTACACACCATCCCCTGGACCTTTGGTTACTGGGAGAGATTCACCAGTAAGAGAAGACTACAAAAACAACAAAAGCTTTTAGTAACTGAATGTTTGTGCACCATAAGATGAAGTGTATCATCAAGTTCAAACCTGATCAATCTTAAGAGGGTCACCCTCGAGAAGGCGAGCATCAGCAGGTACAATGTCCCCAAGCTTGATGCTGATAATGTCTCCAGGAACAAGGATTGCAGCATCCTGCTCACCCCACCTTCCATCTCTCAGTACCTTCACAAAGGTTGTGACAAGACATGCTTAAAGACACTGTGGTTGAAAACAAGTAGTAGCACAAGAAGATCAAACCAACCTTTGCTTTGGGAGCAAGACGTGCCATGAGAGCAGCAGCAGCATTCCCAGCGTTGTTCTCCTCAATGAAACTGATGGTGGAGTTTATCACAAGCAGAGTTATGATACCAACAAAGTCTTGCCAATCAGGAGGCTTCCCCTGAAGAAAAATAAGATAACTTTAATAAAAGAGTTACAACTTTAAAAAGGTGAAAACATGTAAAAGAGGGTCTAAAGAAATTGCTCACTCCTCCATTAGCAAGAGCAATGGCCATGATGGCAGCAGCTTCCATCACCCATGAAAGAGGGTTCCACATGAACCCTAGAAATTTGAAGAATTTGCTTTCCTGCAAAAGAAAAAATAAAACTTTACTCCTTGAAGACATAGAAAAATAAAATCTTTTGTAGTTTTTAAGTCATGGAATATTCAAGAACAGAACACATAGAATCCAAAGTTACACCCTTTTTTTCTCAAATTCACAAAGACACATAATTAAAGCTTAACCTTTTTCTCTTCTAGCTTGTTGTGACCAAAGAGGGCAAGCCTCTCATCAGCAGCTGCTGTAGTGAGACCTTCTCTGCTACATCTCAGACTCTCAAAAACTTCTTCAATAGGCACATTTTCCTTCAAAGCCGAAAAATAAAAAATAAACCTTTAAGACTCTTTCTCTCCAGAGAAAATTTAAACATTAAAGAAACAGAACAAAGAGTAGATCTGTTACCAGATCCACAGTTTCTTTCAGAACAGCCTCAAGGACCTCTTCCTTGTCTCCCATATTCCTCTCCTTGCTTCAAGAAAAGAAAACAGAAAAATTATTTAGAAGAAGCAAACACTACCAAGAAAACTTCAGTACCAAGAAAAAAAAGGGTTGGAAGTGTAGAGAGAGAGACCTGTAATTGTTTGTTTTTCTTTTTTTTTTTTTTTTTGAAACTTAATTGTTTGTTTTTCTTGGGGTTTGAGAGAAACAAGAAATGAAAGAAGAGTAGAAGAAGATGAGGAAACCGCTAAAGGTTAGTGGCAATATGGGAAGCTAACACACACACACACTCTGCCCCCACTGTAATATCCTTTCTTTTTTTTTCCCTAATTAATTAATTTAAAACCTTGCCATTTTCAACAGTTTTTCTCCTTTACGTCAAAATCTTTTTTAACCACAATGGGTAATAAACTAATTAACTATTAAGTCCTTCTCGATAATTATGATTAAGTCTCACAAACTTATTTATTTTCTATGCAGGAAATGGTTTTATTTGAAATGCAGTAAATATGATTTATCATTTGGAATAGCTGTAATTGCGGTCTTCACAGCTAAAACTATATAGCTGTAATTATTAAGTGCTATGGTGTGTAGCTGCTAGATTATTGGTTACAAGTACGATTTTTTTAAGAATAAAAAATCAGTTTTAAAAATATTTTAAACGTCATGCCTCTGCAAATATTGGCTACTAGTATGTTTGGCAGATTCATAGAAATTAAATAATGCTTTCTTTATATTTATGTACTTGAATACAAAAAGATCCAGTGAAAATTAACATTTAGACAAAAAAAGAACACAGTAAAACCAAAACTCCATTATTATTTTTTATCATAGAACAAAACACCATTATTATGCTAGATGTTTCATTTGTTTAAGCCTCCAACTTTCATGCAAATAGGTCAAAAAACAAGTAACGTACACGAAACCAAAGCATGTTTCTTGTGATTCGAATTCATATACAAATACATTTAATCGAAGTAGTTTTCTCCCAACTAACACACTTAAGAAGATCATTACAAAAAGACAATGTAAAAGATAAAACGTTAAATCAAAGTCCATATTTGGTGAGAATTAGTTGCCATTTAAAAGAGTTACAACCTTTTAAGAGTAAAGCTTCTTTGTAAACTGCAGGCCTTGAAAATGACCATTGGTAAAAAAAATCATTACAATAAATAATAATACTAGATGGGTGAATAAATGCGAATGGGCCGAGAAACAGCTATGTCCCATGTGCATAAAAAATGGTAGCCATATGATGTCAGCATCGTAAAGCGACACGTGTCAAGGGAAAGAAACAGTTCACAGTTTACCACACACAAGCCAGAAAACAAAAAACACAACCCACGTGAAGCGACCTTTGTTGTGTGTTTTATTCTTTTCAATTAATAAAAAGGTCTTTTTATCTTATCTTATTTTTGTAAAAAGGTACCACCAATTGAATTCCGTACGGTACCTGTCCGTAAAGAGGTAGTAGTATTTTCCACACTGATGATTTCTTCTCTCTTTACTCCTCCTTTCTTTCCTTCCTCTTTTGTTTCCACTTTTTATAATTTGTTTTTTTTTCAACTTTAGTGGATTAATAATTCATATAAATATTTTGCACAATATTTCTTGTTTACAAAATTCTCTAATATATGGTACTTTGTTTAAATTTTTAAGAAACATAAACTCTCGTCATTACTTATTTTGGGTCAAATAATGGACTTCAGGTTTATAATCACATTGAAAGGCAACAAAAGAAGGCCCAACCATATTTAGGAGTCTTTCTCTCTTTATTCTTTTTGTTGTTAGCCTGTTTATCAATGACGACAATTTAAAATCATAATGGGCTTTGTATCGATAAAAGCCCACTAGTAGCCTGTTTTACTATCAAAAACTTTCAGCATAACTTATTTTGGGGGTCAAATGATGGATTTCAGGTTTGTAATCACCTTTAAGGCCAACAAAGAAGGCCCAACCACATTTAGGGATTATTTTGTTGTTAGCATGTTTATCAATAACGCAAATCTAAATCAATAATGAGCCATTTTACAGTTAAAAGCCCATAGTTAGATCGATAGATAGTTAGATCGAGAGAGAAATCAAACGTGTGAGTTATCATATTCAAATTTGATTCAGGTTCCCTTTTGATTTTTTTTTTCTTTATTAGATTCATATACTACTCTTTTCTTGATTCTTCATTGTATGTTATGGGGGAATTTAAACACTAGTTCAAGTGGATACATTCATACAAAGGTTAAGGGTTGCTTCTTTAATCAGAACAAGAAAGGTGAGAGACGTGGGGGATTTTGAAGAAGGATCCTCCCGAGCAAATCAAGGAACAGATCAGGAAGCTTGACATGTCCAGTAACTAGTCATTCTCTACTTCTTTTACCAGTAAGAAGATCTCTGAGCTTATACTGTCTGTGGTTCTTAATCAACTCAAATTCAGTAGTTAAAATATCTATGAAAAGTAATACATAGTTGATGTGGTTATCTTTCTTCTAGCATCTGTATACTCTAGTTTGAAGAGCAAACCAAAACTAGAAATCTAGAATGTGGTTCCGTTCCTCCATACCAGAGAGATGATCACAAATGCGGTTTGAATGGGAAGATGACAGCCATGGAAATTGCAAACAATACTAAATCCGTCTCGTTTGCACATGTACCTTGCATGCTTCATCTATACCTTGAATTGATTCATAGTCGCAATAATATAATAAGTGTAAACTGTTTAAACGACATGGAGTTGCAAAGTAAACGACCTTTAAGTGAAATTTGACAAGAATATAAGTCAATTTACTATCACCATTAATAAAACAATCGTTTTCTGTATAATTTGACTAAATGTAAATAGCAGCAACTACTGTATATGATTTCTTAAGTAAAATAAATGTGACAACTTCGTTCCTATAAAGGATCTCCAACTTTTAGTATTTATCTATGACGTGTGTTTATGCACTTTCAATTAATAAATGTTAGTAAATTGATTTGGATTTTATCCCTATAGAATTATCGGTCACCATTTAATCGAATTTTGGATTACAATTATATTAGAAATAGTTATTAGGACTGGACCAAGAAATCATTAAGCATGCTAAAAACTGCAATGATCCATATGTGCATCATGTGTCAACAAGTTTCCATAATTCATCCGTGTTCTTATTGTCACACTAAATGAATCAATTAGCTTATGTATAACATTAATTTAAGCCCCAGCCATAAAGTCTTGTCCTACGATCGTGTATTTCCAAGTGAAACAAACAAGAAACATAAAGCTAATGTTTGATCTAATAAGTATCTTGTGCCAACTAACAGATGTGAAATGTTTTTCAGTCTTCAATGATATTTCTATTCAACATTAAATTAAACTATAATTTTGTTCAATACTTTGGCCTTCCCTTTTTCTATATATAATTTGACAATAAACCAGGATTGGTAATTAAAATTTATTTACTGGATCCTCATTGTACCATACACAGAATGTTTGTAGAATGATTCAGAGTTTGCTGCCATCTGACATCTTCGCACGAACTGTCTGACCTTTGACCAAAAGCTAAAAATCCCACTTGAGATTTAATACATAAAACTTCTATCGCATTATTTTCACATCACACGCACGTTGCTTGTCTCTAAGGTTGAATGTGTGCTCTCTCGTCCACAACTTTACAAAATCAATTTACGAGAAATGTGTCAATTCTAATAGGAGAAATAAAAAAGAAATAATAAGATAGCATAGCACTAACCAAACAAAAAGAAAAGTAAAGAGAGGATAGGAGATGATTAAAAACAATGCAAAAAGAAAGAAAAAATCATTAGACGTCTCTTTACAAACAAATGGACATTTCATTTTTGTCATTTGATATTACAAACACAATAATCACATATTACAATTCACTCGGATTAATAATAATATACACCCATTTTATCGAACAAAAAAAAAAGAAAATATAACAACATTTTACCAAAAATGGTAAAAAGAAAATCAAAAAGAAGAAAAAAAACACCTAGAACTGAGAAGTACAAGCAAACTGAGTCCGACTCAGACCAGTAGCTTCAATCATACGGTTCCACTCACGCGCCTCCGCGTTCTCCCCGTACTCACTTTCTCCTCCTCCTCTCATCGCCTGCAGAATCTTCCCCGCCTTCTCCTTCACACGCCCATTCCCATTCTCCTCCACCTCCTTCAACACCTCCTCAGCCCCCGCCTCACTCGCCAACCCCCTAAACCTCAAATTCCCCTGACAAAGCGTCAACAAAACCGCCACGCAATTCTCACGCGCCGCCTCATCCTCTCCCCCTCCTCCTTCCCTAAGCTTCCCCACAAGAATCCCCACCGCGTTTCCTTCCAACATCGCGCTTTTCCCGTCAGGACAAGCCGCGATGTTGCACAGAACTAATAAAATCCGGCTCGTAGACTCCCCTGACCTAACCATCGACAGCAGAGTCGCCACCGCCCCCGCTCTAACCAGCCTCGTCCTATTACTCGGAATCAACGACAAATGATACAACGCAAGCGCCGCGTCTCCCTTCGCTCTCTCACTCTCCGAAGACCGAAGCGCGTGGAGAAGCGGCTCCACAGCTCCTAGCACGCCAATCACCATCTTGTTCTCATCCTCCAGCGCTAAACTAAACAAAGCTCCAGCAACATGCTCCTGCGCCTCCGCGGTTCCGGATTTCAACACGTCGATCAACAGAGGCACGAACCCTGACCTCACGATCCTCACCTTGTTCCGCTTCTCGAGCGAGAGGTTGACCAGAGACGCCGCGGCGTTGGTCTGGACGAGGTTGTACCGGGAGACGAGGAGCTGACGGAGGAAAGAGAGGATCCTGTCGGTGCAGAGAGAGACGCGGAGATCCTCGCTGGATCTCGTCATCTTCCTGAGGAGGATCAGGCCTTGCTCGTGGTCGAAAATGTCGGCGGCTCGGAGCTTGCTGTAGATCTCTTCCTCCTCCGGCGACATCGCCGGCGACGACGACGAGGAGTGATCGGAGAAAGAGAAAGATCCAGCGTAAATTTCTGAAGAGGAAGAAGTAGTTGAGGAGGAAGAAAACATTGTAACGGCTCTTGTCGGAAAATACGGGCTTTGTCGGATCGTAACAGATTCAACTGATGATGTTGTTGTCGGGGAGGACGTTATTG
>NW_026615773.1:0-39219 GCF_000801105.2 Raphanus sativus
TACTTCTCTATAGTTTGTTTTAAAAGAAAAATATGGTTGAATTCATTAATTCAAATAAGCCAAATTTCAACACAGACTAATTTTTGATTTTAAATATGTTAAAATGGCTTTATAATTTAGAGACCCATATCCATCGGGGTGGCTTCGTCTGTTTCTCATCTTCCTCAATTAATAGACCCAATTGGGTAAGTTGCGTGAACCCTGTGGGTCATGATTAACTTGGGCTGTGCATTAAATTCAAATTTGTTACAAGAGATATCATCTGTCATATCAGTAGTTATACGGATTACCACCAAACCAGATTATGAAAAGTGAAAACCTAATAATATTTTCGGTTTAGTGAAACCAACAAAATTTATATATTCACTTGTACCAAAAGATTATGCATTGAACATATCGATAGTTAAGATGTTACTATTTATAACTCTTTTTTTTTTTGCATAACTGTTAATATCATTAAAAATGAAAGTTTGATTTTACAAAAGTTGCAAATCAAAGAAACTGAGACACCTTGGCAAAAAAGAAATAAAAACAAGGTGAAACAAGAACATAGACAAAGGGGTGAGCCATTATCTAAGCCACAAAGACATCAGATTTCCAAACTGCTTCCTGTGTTTCCTTGCAGTGATCGAGTTTCTTACTTCCTTATCAATGAGCTTATGCAACATGACAGGAGGAAGTAAGCCTTGGTTGTGGATGAAGTTGTTCCGCTGTCTCCATAGGTTGTAGATTGTTGACTGAGCTGCTAATTTCCTTATGACTGAGCTGCTAATTATATAGAGCAGTACTATTTATAACTCTAGTTCTATATAATTTCTTTTGAAAAGATAGTTCTATATAATTTAAAAAATAAATAAATTGAACTTTGCTTCTCCAAAGAAAATTTTGAATGCTGTTCATTAGTTAATTATTTCATAAAAATCATAAGTTTATTTACTTCGCAATTGATATTTTGAACTTAAGAAGCTTCTTCTATCTGTTAGGGTATATGTTCATTTGTTAACTAATTAAACTTTTGCTTATGTGTATTGGTTCGTCATGGACGTACGTTGCCGATTATATGATAGATCGATTCCCCTAATAATAAATTATAATATATGATAGCTAGTTAGTTGGTTCATGCACGAAGACGTAAAAAGATAGCTATATGTTGTTCCCAACCTCGAGATCCTTTACACTAGTCGTAATGGCGACAACAAAAGAGATTCTGATTCTGCTTCAATCGTAACCACGCAATATTTTTTTATCAGAATTACTAATCTACAAAAAGAATGAACTTCAGTTTCAAATTTCATATTATTCACTTAGGTTAATTATAAATACAACAGTATGATCGAATTTCGAAACACCCACAAAAGCTTAAAGTTACAGGACATGCAATAATTTAATAAATCTGTTTATTTTGTAAACAGTAATTGACATATGATCCTTTTGTGTATTTCTCAATTTATATATAATACAGTATTTACCGTGGTCCGTGGACGGATTCAAAGTCAGATTTAGACGACATAAAAATAGGCTTGTAAACAGTATTCTATAATGTGATGAAAGGGAAATGAACTCTGTACGGATACATAAAAGATCGAATCCACGACTAGCAGCCAAAAAGGGCTAACAAATAGTTTTTTATATTTTTTATTACAGAAGCAAAAAGAAAGCTAGAAGAAGTAGTACATCTACTTTATGACTATGATAATGAATTAACCATCATCTAGATACATTGGACATATATCGCTTCTTTTTTCAACTGACTTATCGTTAATTATAGATATTTTTATCCTAATTATATCACAAGGATGCATGAATCATTAGAAAGCCACACGTGACAAATTGGTTAATAGGTTTATAAAGTCCGATTTGGATAATAGTGTCAGTTAAATAATTGGGTTAATTTACGGATAAAAGATATATATGGAATGTTCATTTATACGAATTCTCTCGTAGAAGTTTCTTATTGATAGTGACACATCATTTGATGGAACTTTTGAGTTTTTGTGGACCTGGCTAACTATAGAAGCTAATATTTGTTGGCTCAAAGATGTCTGTATGCAGTTAAGAAATTCAGATTCTAGAGTATTTAAGATATTCTAGGTTGCGGATTTATGTTTGTAGAGATTATGTAAGTTCAATAACAAAATAGAAAGATTATATACATCGAGTTGTTATACGCTGATGGTCATGAAAATGTAAAAACCACAGAGTAACAACCACAAGTCCAAAGAAAAAATAGGGCCTATTATTCATTGGTGTCTTTTTTATTGTCATCTGAATATTTCATTCACCTTAAAAGTTAACAGTACATCCACCATAGCCACTACTAACTCCAAGCCTAAAAATCAGTCAAGTTCAAACCCCTAGTATACCAAAAAATAATTCTCTAGGTAAACAGCTTCAAGTCAAAGAGAGGCCAAACGTTTCTCATTTTCAAAGACCTTTTGCAGCCAAAAAGACAACCTGCTAAATATATAAAAAATGGTAAGAAACGGTTAAGCACTTTACTTCAGAAATTCTCTCTCTTTTTTTCTTTTAAGGCCGTAAGTTCAGGTTTCACACGTGTGGGTTCATGGCCGACTCAGGGCTTATGCTCGATCTTGTATGTGTTTGATATCATGCCAAAATTGTCATTTAAAAAAATGATGCTCGAAATTTCGGAACATTTAAATTGATTGATGACAAAGACATTAAGAGGATTTATGTTATAGAGAACTATCATGCAAGAGAATACCACAAACATAATAAGTCTTAGCATAAAAATACCACGAATATCACAAACTTTGTGTTCAGAAATAATTTCTGAAATGCATGTAGAGCCATTTTCAGAACATTTGAGCCATCTACTAAAAAACATGTGTTTTAAAGAGAAAATTAGGATTTACTTGTAATTTTGGTAAAAAAACATAAGATACGATATTTTTGAAAAATGGTCTGATATGTCATGATTATTAAAATGTAAATTTAAATACAGTTAAGTTAGTTTGGCTGTAACATATATGATCCTAGTGATATGTGTTGATATGGTCGTGTACTAGAATTCAGTTGATATCCTACTAGAATTCAAATCCATGTTCATGCGACGAAAATATGTTTAACTTAATTTCTACAATATTATCAGTTGGGAACTAGATTGCAAAGCGTTTGCAAATATTTTGATTATAATTTTCATTATTCTTTTTGATTCTGTATTTATATTTACATATTTGTTGTTAATATAGAGTTGATAAGTTAATTACTAATTCAAAATATATATTTTTGTTATCTGTACGCAAGCCTGATATGCTTGGTATAAAATCAAATTGCGAATACCTTTAGTATTTGAGTTCACAACTCACAAATACTAATATGCAATAGATGAAAAAGAAAATCAATTTCACAACTCACAAATACTAATATGCAATAGATGAAAAAGAAAATCAATGTGAACATCATATTTAAATTACAAACCAGAGCCTGATACTCGCATTTATATATACGAACTGAGGTATCAATCAATAGTAAGATCAAGTTGACGCTTTAGACCCCAGCATTAGGGCATCTTTATCAGTAGGACCTTTAAAAGTCCTTAGGTAAATTTTTTCTTTTTTTTTTTAATTTTGTTTTTTCCAAAAAAAAAAAAATTAAAATAGACCAATTGCACCGCAAACAGGGTTAAGGACAGCACTAAGACGTTTCTTATTTAGGGACAAATTGGTTCAGTAATCTAGAAAAGTTGGTGGGTCCCACACCAAAAACACAAGGACCACCTTAAGGACTTGGCGATGTTCATGCTCTTAATTAGTTTGGGGGTCCTTTCAATAACTGAATATGTATATTGGCATAAATGATGATCAGTCGTTGAAGTTTCATAATTCAGTTTAGACGATGCTCAGTTACAAAAAAAAAATTAGTCGATACTTTTCTGCTTTTAGCTCAACTTCAAATTCGACATATATCTTACTTTTTTTGGGCAGACAAAGTTTACTGTCTTTAACATTTTTTTTTTGCTGAAAGAAATTTCCAAATGTATCAACTATGGTTATTAATACATATTTTTCTTAGCTGTAACCAAATTAGTTTTGGCAATTTTATTGGGTAAAGTTTGGAGAAAAGTTCTCATGATTATTTAGCCTTCTTGTTTTTGGTACTATATTTTACATGCAAGTAAAATTAGTTTTTAGTTTCAAGGTACTAATTAAAAAAGTGTATATAATTTTTTTAACACCAGTTTAGATAACTTATACTGCAATATATTCGTAAACGTTTTCTTGGTTGGCTAATGCATGTTCGTAAACTTGGAGATATTACAAAATAAGAGAAATTGATGTGAAAACTCTCCAAAATGTAGTCATGTCAAAGGAAACTTTTGAGTCAGAGATTCAATGTGCATGAGTTAAAAGAGTATAAACTATGATCCAAGGGAAAATTTTGAGTCAGTTTTAAGAGTCAACGCACGTGGGCACTACAGAAGTCAGACATATTCCAAGTAGACCCACACATCAACTATGACTCTCTTTATCAGTTGCACACCATACTTTTGGTAACAAAAATTCCATTACTGTTGCCAAAAATACTATATGATATTGTTTAATATATAATATTGAGGGACTTTCAAAAAACAAAAAAATGTGCAACAGAGACTTTCAGTTTAATAAAAGAGTTTCTCTAACTTTTTGGAGACGTCGAACGATCCAAAAAACGATCTACACTGTTATCTCTAGTAGAATAAAACTTTTTTTGTTTGAAAACTAGTAGAATAAAACTTGAGTCTAAACTTCAATGCCTCGTTTAACTTCATGCGGAATATTAGAAAATGCGAGTGTGTTTAAAAATGTTAATATTTTCAAAACATCAATAAGTGATTTTTAATTAACGGGGTTGGCCTGGTGGTGTTGAGGGAGCTTCGGCCCCAATACGCACCCGGGTTCGAACCGCTGGCCAGACAATTGGGGTATTTAATTCTCCATAGTACCAAATGGTCCGCCTCGCGTCGAGGGATTGGCCCCTGGGGGTGGAAGTCCCTCCAGGTTAATCAAAAAAAAAAAGTGATTTTCTCGGATAATTTGTTTCTCATGTATGAATCATCACGCTTATACCTAATCACAAAGACTGAGTTTCCTATTTGAGTCTGCTGCTGTACTATAGAAAAGCCCAAAAACTATAGATATGTTTCACTCAAACTTGAACTCCTCCAAAAGTTAGTGAAATTATTATCAAATTAGACTGTCCCTTAGTTTTATAGCAAACAATATAATATGGTATTTAATCTGCTTCTTGAAAAATCTGTTCAACTTAAACTAGAACTTCTCCAAATAGTTAGAGAAATGATTCACTAAAATAGACAGTCCCTGAACCCTGATAATACTATATTTAATTAACAATATCATTACGTAAGAAATTAGCTCACGAGTACTGTCGTAGACTCATACATAAACACATGATGTAATCTTGATGGATATAACAAAAACGCATTTTAATTTTCCTATAAATGATTTTGACCATGTCATTACATTTAACAAAATTTACAGATCAGTAATTCTTGGACTTGTAAATGCAATGGTAAGCTTTTTCATTAAATTTCCAAATAAATAACAAGATGCTTGCAGATGCCAAATATGTTGAATTCATATAAAACCAATAGCACTATGGAAAATTTATTATATGAGGAACACAGATTTTGAAAGAAAATGGAATAAGAATAAACGTAAGATTTGATAAGTGGAGGCTTTGAAATTCGAATATTAGGTTGATAGACCCACTTTGTTTCCATGCCTATAAATTCCCCAAACGAAATCTCATTTAACTCATGCAGATTGAAAGAAACACACACAAAGACAAAAAAAAAACATACGCTCATACTTGATTCCGTCCCTCAAACATCCATTTCTTCTTCTTAGTCACTTTGCCTTTATTTCTCTTCTCTCGAACAAAGTAATATAAACACACACACACATTTATACATGGATCAAGGAGGTCGGAGCGGTGGTGGAGGAGGAGGAGCTGAGCAAGGGAAGTTCCGGGGAGTACGGAGACGGCCATGGGGAAAATATGCGGCGGAAATAAGAGATTCGAGAAAGCACGGCGAGCGTGTGTGGCTAGGGACGTTTGACACCGCTGAAGACGCGGCTCGAGCGTATGACCGAGCAGCCTATTCAATGAGAGGCAAAGCCGCAATCCTTAACTTCCCTCACGAGTACAACATGGGAAGCGGATGTTCCTCTAACTCTGCAGCCACTGCGGCAAACACTTCCACGTCGAGGCAAGTTTTTGAGTTTGAGTACTTGGACGATAGTGTTTTGGAGGAACTTCTTGAATATGGAGAGAACTACAACAAGAATAATAATAAAAATAATATTAACATGGGTAAGAGGCAATAAAGGGAATGCAATCGTAATACGTTGAAAGCGACTTGACAGACATTACCCATTCATAACGAAAACAATCAATCCCAATCGTAAGAAGCTGTATTATCAATGTATTGGCAAATAAACTGTAATGTCAATCAATTTCTATAGCGAATAAGATTCTTTAGGCGAGTCATTTTAAGAGTTCAATTTATAAAACTTTAAAATTCAAGCGGCTGGGTCTATCTGTAATTAGTTTTGAGAATGTAATAATCACCATTTGAATAAAATGATTATATGAAACATTATTTTATGTTTTTATATTGTGTAAGCTATATGTTTTGATATAATTGTAATTTCATGTGATTCATCTGTGTTGCATCTGTGTGTCTTAAATCTCTATTGTACCAGTAAAATGCTCAGCACTCGTTTACTCTGTTTCTTGTGTCTGGTATTTTTCGGTTTAGGAAAGTTACTATTTCTATTGGGAAAAGGAAATCGGGTTTTTTGAGGTGTATAAATATGGGTCTAAGGGTTTGTAAATTATTATCACATCATTAATAAGAAACCCTAAACGGGTATTTGCCTCAATACGTTTTTTTCTCTATTCTTCTTCTAACCTAATCGACGGCTGTTCACAACAATCTGAATGAGCTTAAACCACTGTTTTAATATCTTGGTTTGTATAAGGTTCGAAACACTTATGAACAAAACTTAAACCAGTGATTTTTTTGTCAGCCAGGGAAGGTTCAAAAACCAAGATTGGTAAGTTAAACCCCGATTAAGAACCTACAAACGAAGAGTTTAGAATTCTAACATTTTGAACCGGTAAAAACCGAAAGTGTATCGGCTTAGAGAAAGTATATTTGATGTTAAGCAATGTTGTTCCTACACCAAGATATTTATAAAATGTAAATCTTCAAAACTATTAAAAAAATTCTAACTATTACAATTATTTTATAATATAATTATATGTATTAAATATTTTATTTAAAATTAAATTTAGTGACCTTTAGTAAGTGAACATCACTGCACCAAAATTATGAGCTATAATCCATCTGTTTTTTTTTTGATTTTGGTATTTTCATATTTCTTGAAAAGGTAGCGCATTAGCACAAATATTAATTCGAAAAAGAGAGGAATTTTATATCGATTTTAAAGGAATGCATTTTGATTAATTAGTTGCTTCAAATGTCATACATCGTCGCCTGTGGACCCACCGGTGGTTGCTGACGAGCCACCGTCAGTCAAACCTAAGTATATTTTAAATCACTCAACATCCCTTTTTCCCACCGTCTTTAGGTGTTACCGGAGAAACATTCGCCGGCGTTTCTCTCCTTCTCCCACGTTTTACCAACCACACACACACACGCCGGTTCGAACTGATTTCTCGCCGTTTAACGTTGGTCAAGTATAGATTGTTTCCATAGATATATTCAAAGAACAGAGTAGCTTAACATGGATAAAGACTAATACAACAGTTGCAAGCGAGTGATAAACACACAATTACTCTAGTTCTCCGATACAATCTTACAGCAAACAGGACACAGTTGCACTCTTTTAAAGTGTTGTTATATCTTGTAATTCAATAAATGCGATGTTCCATCAAGACCTTTCTCAATGTATCCCTTTGAGTACTTAGGTACAGTGAACTCTCTGTATTTTGGAGGGTTTTCTCCAGACAGAAGCTCTTTGATTGGTCCGTAAACTGTTGAATTCGGAATCACACTCGAGCTGAAAAAGCAAGCCACTGATATCCTCGGTCCAGCTTTGTTTGCAAGCACCCTATGCTCCACACTTTTGAACTTGTCGTTCGTCATCAACTACACAAACATAAAAGTTGGAAACTCATTCAATGCATCTCTCACTAACACCTTTGTTCTATGCTACCCTGTCATATATTTTTTTACTTATCACATCTCATAGAACACTTATGTTCCATCAAGGAGTTCTAATGTCAATTTCTGAAACTAAAATAAAATAAAAATAATTTCACCAAAAATTTTATAAATATTTTCATATGACAGCTTTTAGAAACCACTAGAGAACCACATTTAATACTTTAAAGTTATAGATTAATTGAATTTTTATTTCATAATTAACTTTTAATTATTTAATTATAATTCATTAAGTATCAATATTTTTTTTTGTTTAAGAAACTCTATGGGGGTTCTCATTGATAATGCTGCTCTTACCTGAAGGAAGTCTCCGATGTTGATGACAAGAGCTTCAGAGATAGGCGAAACATTGACCCAACAGTCTTGATGAAGGACTTGAAGACCCCCGATTTGGTCCTGAAGGAGCATGGTGATAAATGTGTTGTCTGAATGCTTACTTGTACCCAAAGTTAGGTCAGGCTGTGGACAAGGAGGGTAATAATGACAGAGCATTAGCAAACCCTTCATGCAATCCATGCTCTTAAGCTTCTCTGACCTTAGACCAAGAGCTTCCGAGAGAAGTTCAAAAATCAAACCACCTAAGCTCATCACATGCTTTGAGTATCCTATCATAGCATCTCTGCAAGCCACTGGGATCTCCTCGGGGTCTGGAGGGTTAGGAGCCATGTAACAACCGAAGCTGTCTCTCCAGTTACCAGCAGATGAACTGTAGAGTTCGAAGTTGTTGTGGTAGATAAATGTCTTGGCGAAGTCGCGTGAGAAGTAAGTTTTCTTCACCTCAGGATCTTCGTCGTGAAACCTAACGACTCCGTCTTTGATCTCTTCAAGAACGCTTGAAGGAACACCATGGTTGATCACCTGGAACATTCCCCACTTCTCTGCAGCTTCTTTGATCTTCTCCACAATGCCTTCACGTGGCATTGCAAAGTCGATGATAGGGACCGCTAAGCCTGACGCGGAGACAGAAGGTTCCTTGTCGTCTGACGCCACTGGAGGAGGAAGGCCAAAGATTGAAGTAAACTCAGTGATTTGAGGTTCAACGAGGCCATGCACTGCAGCTTTCGTTTCATCGATGGACTTGAACTCAAATTCGATCGAGTTTTTGGCCACCATTTTTGTATTTGCTTTTAATCTTTTTTTCAAGATTTGTCACAAGGCTTTTGCTTATGTAGCAGATGCAGTAAGAATCAGGAGTGGAGCAGAAGAAGAGAAACGTGGAGCGGGTCATGCAAAATATCAGAAGCGTGGAAGAATATTTAAGACAAGACTCAGAGCATCTGCATTAACTAGATATCCATTAAGTCTCTTTATCAATAAATGTTATTAATTAATTTATAAAAACTTATACTAGGTTTTGTAAATAAAATATATCAAATTACATATAACTAAATTAGATTGGTAACAATAATTCAACCTTAATTATTTTAAAATATGAATAATTCAATATATAAATAATATAAACAAAAGAGTTATATTGAGCTAATTAATCATAAAATTGAATAACGTAAACTTACAGAAAAATAAAGTTAAAAATACAAAAGAGATAAGAAATGGACTTCTCGGGTTAATAATTTAATTGCTAAAAGAAAAATAAGAAATTTTGGGTTAACTTTTTTTGTAAAATAATTATGGTATATGATAAGAAGAAGATATAAAATCTCAGATTTTCTTATAATTTATACTAGATTTTGACCCGTGCTTTGGAAGCGCGGAATATTTTACGATAAAAAATTTCACTAATAACTTAACAAATATTTTGGTAATTTTTAAAAGAGTGTGTATTTACAATACTTTTGCATTTAACCCGATTGTGACTATACCCGTTAATCCGGAGATCTGACAATTCAATTTTGATTTTTAAAATATTTATATCAAAAAATCACTAAAACCCGAGACTAACCGATTAAACTGATGGATGACCGATATGTAATTTAAAATCTAATTAGATTTAAATTGTAATAGTTTCATAATTTGTAATCTTATAATCCAAATTTTAAAGTTCATTATTTTGCAATTTATGATAATATGACGTTTCTACAAAATTTTAAAGAGAAAATGATAGATATAAAATAATAAGATTAATTATTGTATTGTTTGGAAAAATTGATAGTAGTATAAAAAATATTTTGTTTGGAAACATTGATAATAGTATAAAGAAATAAGTATATTGTTTGGAAATATAGATAGTAGTATAAAGAAATGAACATTTGTGATTTAATGTAGATTTAACTATAAAGTATAAAAATGTATTTAATTTAAAAACTTACAAAATAAATGTTAGGTCCAACGGAATGTTTCTGTTTTAATAAGATAGATATTACAGTATTAATTAAGAACTACTAGTACTAATAAATTTTTGAAAGAGTTTGGTCTTTTGTGATTGTGGGACACACGAAGACCGTTTCGTGAAGTTCAGAATGTCCGTTTTGTTCACTTTCACCTGCTTTTACGTTATAAAACGTTCGAGTTTCAGTTCCATTCAAAACAAATCATGATTTTACTTGCATATAAAAAATCAACAGAAGCATAAAAAATATATTCAGTAATTGATCCTTTTCGATATGCAACAAAGAAACGAAACACAAGAGTACTTTTAAAAATTGTGTGTTGTCTTACAAAGACAGATTAAAAAGTCTCTTATTTATTCATTTGCAAAAAAAAAAACTCTCTTATTTATACACAAGCATGCATACAACAATAACACAAACATCTAATCTTAAGATTAAACCCACCATGAAAGCCCAAGTTACAAAAAAGAAAAAAATTAAACCCACCAAACAGTTCCATAATCCATGCGATATATAAATACACCTCTTACAAAACATTTTAATTTGCACCTTTTTTTTTGGAAACATAACATTAAAAACAAAAAGGAAAGACATCCCATTTAAAAACATTAAGCACTAAAAGGATTTAGTGCATCTTAATAATTAATCAGTCACGATCAAACTTTTTTTTTTCTCTAGGTCTTCTTCTCTCTCGACCAAACGATGCAGCCCCTATCCCGTAAGACTTCTCTCACTTTCTCTTCCTCCAAATAGTTTATGCAATTTGATTCTGTTATATATGTGTTGGTTTGGTTTTTATAGGGTTGGGATTTGTTGAGGATTTCAATGATTTAAAACTATAGTACATCTTGATCTTGTCCAAACTTTTTGTATCTGTTGGGTTGGTTTTGGGTAAACAATTGTACGATCTAATAAATTGTACTAGCCATGATGATTCGTATTGCTTATGCCTTGGGTTTTGTGAAACCTTGCAGTGCTTGACATGCGTGAAATATGCGTCTTATGGAACGTCGAGGAATGCCCAAACTGGGACAAAAGATTTCAGGGTGCGGTTAATGCCTTCTTGGCTTATACTGATACCCAACCTTCGCCTGAATTGATGGATGGGTTGCCGACCTTCCTAACCAGAGGTACAATCTAATTTTAACTACCCTCTTCACACTATTTTCTCTTTTTATAACTTGTTTATTTATGATCTCTTTTTTTTTTCAGGAGATAAAGATACAATAGCTAATACTATTGTACATCACATTCTTATATGGGCACGGAAGAATCCAGAACCATCAGTATCAACTTTGATGTTAATCTCTGATAATCTCTCAGAGGAAACCCTCACTGCTTGTCTCGCTTTGAAAGTGAGAGGTTACAGTTTTCTCTTATTAAATTCTGATGAATCGGTTGAAGATGCTAGCCTGGAATATCTTAGCACAAGGCTAATGGAGATTCAGAAAAACTCTCTTACTTGAAGGGGAAGAAACTATAAACTATGGATGCAGATGAGGGGCTTATAATAATCTTTGTTTTTTAAGTCCTTTATTCTCGCTGTCAAGAGGCTTTGGTTATGTGTTTCAAATACATTTGGGGCTATATCCTTGATATGTTATATTTGATTTCTGTTTTGTTCTTGTATCTGTGGGAGAGAGAGACACGTCTCTTAGTTCTTGTTTCTTAATTATTCTATTTAACCAGTGTTGTTTTGTTTAGACTGTTTTATTTTGGTTTGTCTTTGAATGGGAAATATTCTGTTTTTAGCTACAAGCGTTGGTTAATGAGAATAAACGAGAAGATATGTTGGATAAAGAAACCGAGTTTCAGAGCCTTTTTCATGAGAACGATTTGCTCAGGGTGAAACAGGATCCAGTTACTGGAGGGCCACGAAGGATACAGAAGGAATAGATAGAGGTGAGCTCAGTGAGAGCGAAAAAAAAACACTATGATTTGCTTCCGAATGTGGTTGAGTTCTCTGAGGAGAATGGTGGTTGGTCATAGAAGAAGTGCAGAAGAGAAGAAAGAATCTTTCCATAAGGGGAGACCTCAGAGCAAGAGGATCCAAAAGAAGAAGTGGAAGACGCAAACATGATACACGAAAGCGTGAAAGAAAACCTCCATGAGAGAGATTAACTCATAAGCAACAAGCGACAACAAAAATATCTAGAAAATTAATTCTAAAATTCTAGTTAATAAGCTAATATTTTCCCTTTTCTAGCTCTACCAATCCAATACGTGATGTGCATATTCCTCATATTCTTCAAGCTTCTCACTAGAATCTTCTTCGCCTTTGGGTCGGGCTAATATCACTGTGAAGTTTCTTTTTTTCAGTGAGGCCATTGTGAAAGTGAAATCCGGATCTGAGGTTATCACCATGATAATGGCATTTGCTTGTACATCCAAACAATGAAATGCCATTGCTTGATGGAGTAGAAGTTCAGGTTTATCCTCCTTTGGCCCTGGAAGGTATTAAAACAAAAAACAAAAGAAAAAGATTTTATGGTTAGATCAATAATTAAAAAATAAATAAAAAAATAAAAACAACAAAATAAATTAAGTCGTTACCTGCATCTCCCGCCTGAAAGACATCGCCACAATATGTACAACTCAGCTCTCTTTTGCGGACAAGCCTCAGCACTGTATCTTGTTCCCATAGTTTTGCGCCCGGAGCTTCGTCTAAGAGTTTAAGCGATCCTTTACTGCCATATCCAATGATCTTACTGGGATAAAGACAAGACCCAAGTGTACACAGAGCAACAGAAACCTTGTCCCACAGTTCTTTTGTAGTAGTACTATATGAAACAGGTGCTTTGTCCATATCCCAAAACACAGCTGTTAATCGCTTTCGTGACGCACCAGTAGTGAGACGGGCTTTGGGATGCTTCATTGGGACTAGAAAATAAGACCATGAATTGATTAGATCAACAATTGATTAGATGAAATTCAAAACTTGTGAATACATTAGAGAGAGAGAGAGAGAGAGAGAGAGAGAGAGAGCTTACAATTTTGAAAAGCATTGCCACGTAAGGGGGGCTGTAAGGGTCCTTGAGCCATATCAAGAATGTCCCATGAGATATCAGCACTCCTTCTAAGTTCGATGGTGTTAGGATGTCTTATGCCTAGGAGGATTTTAAACCCTCGGTGCCTCATGTCCATCATAGGAGTTGCAAAGTCCTTATCCCCAGTAATAAGAAGTATAGTACCTGATATCTTTGGATTTATTTGCCTAATGTCAATCCCGAACAAGATCATTGTTTGTATCAGTAACAAATCTGACCGATCACTGGTTCTCTGCGATGTATGTAAATCTAAAACAAACAAACAAAAAAGAGAGATTTTGTTAATAAGATTTTTCAGACAAAAAAAAAAATCAAGAAGTAAAAAATGAAATAAAACGTACCTTGGAGGTGGCTAGGACAATAGCTTGGTCTCCAAGGAACATCGTGGAAGATGATATCCTGCTGATCAAAATTGTAGACATCAGCTTGAGTTAAGATATCCTTTCTTCCAAAAGCAATGATGTCTGAAATATAAGATCTCGGATTATCTCGTTTGAGTTCTTCATCCAAGCTCTTTTTGAAATCAGCAGGATACAAGGTATTTTCTCTCTCTTTCAATGGCTTGTGAACATTTTCAATATCAACCAAGACAATGACTCCATTAGGGTTTGCATGTTTTTTCTCAAATAAGGGATAGGAGTAACTGTTTTGAAATATCTGAAGATGTTTCTTATGGTTCTGAGAGAAGAAGTGAGACATAGTGTAGTGACAAAAAAAAGAGTTGAGAGATAGTGTCAGTATCAGTATAGTAGATTACTATATAATGAGTTTGAGGTTTTTGTTGATTTCCTTTTTTGTTTGTAATGTTTCCAGAAAAAAGGAAAAAGGAGGATATAAATTTCCATTTTTACAGACGTTTGGGTTTAATTTTTTTGGTACGATGTTATAACGGCCTTTTTTTTATATATATAAAAAAGGAAATTTCCTTTTAACGAGAAAGAAGATTACAAGGAACAGACCAAAACCGGTTTAACCCAGTCCTAAACCAACCGGTTACTACAACCGAAACGGAACGCCACCGGCGACGTTGAGGGTTTGAACCCTAACGCCAAAGTGACAAAAAAAAAAGAACCCTAACGCCAAGCAATTGGTGCGGCGAAACTGAGATCGGATTCAAACGCGATAATGATGAAATCACAATCGCGAGTAGAGAAAATCCATGGAATTGGCGATGGATTTGATGAAGGAGCTTCGCAAAAGTTACGGAGATTACGGAGGTTACGGATCCAGTCGACGTGATACAACAGCGTTTCACAGAAGTTGGAATCTTGAGTTCGGTGCGAAGGCGAGAGTGAAATCACTGGATGTTCCGGCGGTTAACAATCTGGAGCCCTGATCGTCGTTCGAAAGTGACAGTGCTGTATTGATGGAGTATTTGACTGGTGGACTCCAAAAATTCCTTGCATCGAGGAGATCTGCCATGAACGATACTCAGAGCATGATATCAGGGAAGGAGAAATTGGCCTCACGAGTGATAGATGGTGACTTGCGAAAGAAGGAAGCTCCAACATCTACGACACTTCATCCTCAGTTATCGCTTCAGAATCTGGAACAAAACCGGAAGGATTCTCAGTTAGGTTATCGAGCTGGTGTGTTGAATGTTGAAAGTAGTGATAATGCTGTGTTTGAGGGCTTGCCTATGTTTGATGGAGCTAATCCAGAAAGTTGGATTGTGAAAGCTGATGGGTTCTTTAGCCATTATGAAGATGATGCAAAACTAGACCTCATTTTTCTGTACTTGGAAGGAGCTGCTCGTCGATGGTTCTATTGGGTGAGGTGAGGCGCAGAACGAAATTCAAGGATTAGAGTGACTTCAAATGCAGATTGTTAGCTCGTTTTGCTTCTGTTCCGAGTTGTTCTTTGGTTGACACAGATTCAGGAGCTACCAATGCCTTTGTTCATGAGCCATATTTGGCAAGGAACACAGACTGTTGCGGAAAGTGAGATATCAGACACTGATGATATGGAGAAGGCAATAAAAGACTCTTGTCTTGCGGATGATCAAGAGACAGAACGTTTTTCTGTAGAGGTGGAGTTGAAAGATGACTCAACTGCTGACATTTGAATCTATTCATGAGACTGAAGCAGAAAAGGTGCAGGAGTTGCCTTCACTAACTACACAAGTCATTAAGGAGAAATCTGTTGACAACATTGAAGAGGTGTCTCAGAATTGGAGTGAATTTCCGAAGCCTGCACTGATGGATGAATGGTTTATCATGCCACAAACAAAAAATGCTGAGACAGGACAATCTATTTCTTGTGGAAGGAAGTAGTGATGTTGAGTCTTACCGTGCTCACCAACAAGTTACTTATGAAGATAGAAGAGTAACAATTAAGCACAAGAAGAGGAAGTTATGTAAGGCTTGGCAGTTCAAATACAGATCAGGAGTTGTGCAGTTCAAATACATCAACTCGAACATAAGGTCACTAAAGCTTATGGCAGTGGTGACGAGGTCATTTCCAGGCCACAGAAGATATGATTCAAAGGGTATGAAGCGATTTCTTTTGGGTGCCATGAAATCCCACATATGGCACAAGTGGAGATCCAAGTCTGAGAAGTTGCTGAAGATTTCAGAACAGTTTCCACTGGTCAAGCATCCGCTTGTGCACGACAACAATCCTGCTAGCTGTCCACTGTGGTTACCTGTGCCAATATCTCCAGTACCTCGGGTGATGCCTTTGCATACGGAAATGACCTTAACTAGCAAGGAATATACAACGCAGAGGTTGCTGGTATGCAAGGAGATTTGTAGAATTACCCGAACATGCCCCAGATATTGTACATGAGTCTACCGTAATTGCTAATCAAGTGTGGCATTGTTGGAGATTCAAGAAATCTGAGACCCTGGAAGTATGGTCACCGGAGTTGTTGTCACAGACTGATCCACACCTGATTCTGGTTATTCCTCATCTCATGCCTCTGGTTGAGAGCATGGACTGCAAGTGATCGTGTTCACAAGTTGGAGTTGGAAAAATTGCGGCTATGGCACAAGAAAATGATTCCAAGTGTTGTAAGGTTACAGGTGAAACATAAGTGGAGATTTAGGCAGTGTTTCAGAGAGATCGGAGTTCACGAATCTATCATGGTCACACCCTTGAAATCGAGCAGCAAGAAGCAAACGACCGAACAAACCCAAGAAAATATGCTCCATGCTGGGATGAGCTGACTCCACATACTTTTAAGTACCTACAAAAGTTGTTGTACACCATGAAAAGTTAAAAACTCATTCCTTTAAACAAACAGAGCTTAAAAACAGAGGAGGGAGCATTTAATACGATGGAGCTGCTATCTCTGTAAGCCACGTAGAATGGTAGCACAAATCCAACATTGCGATTAGTTATCTACATTGAAAACGTCTCATGGGAACATCAAGTCCTCAAACATACTCCTGTCTAACTCTTATGAAGCTAAGGTTTCTGATTACGGTCTAGCGCCTATCATTGGCTCCACATCTGCACCTAACCGTGTTGATAGCTACCGTGCCCCTGCAGTCGCTGATGCTAGCAAAATCTCTCAAAAAAGCTGATGTTTACAGAATTGGTGTCCTAATCCTTGATACAACTTATATTAGAACTCAGATTTAAACATAGTGCAACATAAAAATTTGTCAAGACAACCAGATGACAATCATCATAATCAAAGAGATCATAATCGGAGCTATATGTTTTAAACATATAAGCTAATATGTTTTGATATAACTGTAATTTCATGTGATTCATCTTAATGATCTCAAACCACTGTTTTAATATTTTGGTTTGTATAAGGTTTGAAACATTTATGAACAAAACTTAAACGAGTGATTAATTTTTTTGTCAGCCATGGAAGGTTCAAAAACAAAGACTGGTAAGTTAAACCTCGGTTAAGAACCTACAAACAAAAAAGTTTAGAATTCTAACATTTCAAACCGGTAAGAACTAAAAAATGAATCGGCTTGGAGAGGCTCAATGCCAAAACAGCCATTAACAAGAAAATGTTTAGTTGATGTCTATAACTACAAGTAAATAGGAATTTCTTCTTAGACTAAGATATTTATAAAATATAAATTTTCAAAATTGTTAAAAAGAGTTTCAAACTACTACACGATTTCATGATATATAATCATATATATTAAGCATTTTTTATGAAAAATACCAGACACAAGAAACAGAGTAAACGATATCCTGACAACAGACCAGGGACAACGCTCATTAAAAGCTTTATTTTATTGTTACAAATAAGGCATTGTATTTTTTGGCAGAAAAAAAAAACAACAGGAGATGATAAGATTAAACTTTCTTGTGGGAATCAGAATCATCAGAATACGGTGGGCGTCGGGCTCGGTAGATAGTGATTTTTTTTTTCAACTTTCCAGAGCTTTTGCAAGCCATTCTGAGCTTTTAGAGGTAGCAAGTTCAAACCTAGGAGGGAGATAGTGAGGAGCGGCTAGGAGAACATTGTAACCTCTGATATATAAACTGTCTAATGGTTGGACTAACTCGGTAAGTTTTGAGATACGGAGTGAGAGTACTATCACCGTTATTTCCTTTGGATTGATATAAGGTTTGTCCACTGTCCATAAAAGAATGTCCATCACCATCCAGTTAGACCTCCTATGATCATCTGAAACTATATATATCAACAATGGAAGCTGTCAATTTAATAAGTAAGAAAAGAGAGAGAGAAAGTGTTAAAAGAAAATTTACCTTCGTCAAGGAAGGTGATTCCATTTTCCTTATATTCTCGCACCAAATGATCAGATAAGTGTTGCTTTTTAACATAAGCCCAGATTGTCAAGTCATCGGTGTAACAATCATTTGCAACAAGACAGGTTTTGATCTTCTCATACACATTCTTAGGAGGCATATCAAGAGGTACAGGAAACTCATTGACATCCCAGAAGACACGTGTTGCGGGTTTTGCTTCAAAATCTGAAGGCCAGTCAGATCTGTCGTTGAATCTAGGACCGAGCAACTTCTTGGCATCTGTAGCATGACAACAAACATAATTAAACAATAAGAAAAAGTAAGACAACAAACATAATTAAACCATAAGAAAAAGTAAAGGTAAAGGCTGACTTCTAAAATCAAAGTGACAACATCAATATAGTTATAGTTATAGAAAAACCGGATCACCATCTTATGAATTCCAACGTGTTTGATGTTATGTGAACTAGACAAGCCTGATATAGAAGAAGATATACGTACCCAAAGCAGCATTGATCTGGTTCATGGCCACCAGATTCTTGGCGTCGATTGTCACCTATCAAACTCTCGTAAACTCAAAGAAACCAAACACTTATTTGCTTAATCTCTCGTATCTCTCTCTCAAGTTGTTAGTTTCTTTTCCGGATGATTAAAGCACCTTGATCACCTCTGTATTTATACTCATCGTCACCACCGTCATTAAGCTTTATTTTCCTATTTTCCTTTTCCCAATTGATAATAACATATGGTAAGAAAAGGAAGTCTCAATGTACTTCTTGTTGGGACTTTAGTAATGGGCCAGAACTGGGAATTGGGCCTATTATTCTACAATCTCCACCACACTACCATTCTCCTTCCTTTTGTCGTCTTCCTCGTTGCTTTTGTCGAGACAAGAAATCAACGGACCGATTGCTTCTCCGTTCTTCAACCAAGGATTGATCCATGTCTTCTATGTCTTCTCTACCAAAATCTCATGTAGCTCGTACGCTGCTCCTGGTCCTTAGTTTCAGATTCTTTGTTGAATACTGCTTTTGTTTTCAGAAGCTCTGATTTGCTTCATCCTTGAAAACCGACCAACATCATTACTCTTCGATGGTTCCTAAACACCAGCTTCTCCCAACGGCGCACGTGATTGTTCTCACTTCGAATGTAGCAGGGTTTGATCGCAGAGGTTTGTTACTTTGACTTCTTCACCATAATCGAACTCAGGACTGATTCATCTTCCTGTAACTCATCACCTGTGAAATTCGACCACCGATGCGCATCCTCCGGTCGATTTTCATCTCTTGAACCGTCTTCACAAAAGAAGATCGCGACTTCTTCTTTCCTAATGATGAGATAATATAATTCTCTTGAACGGTGGTGATGAATCAACTTGATCAATCTGCTGGAACTTCTTCAATTTCCGGTAAGTTTGTTTTCTTCTGATCTGATCTTTTCTCTAAGGTTTCTTACCTTATTGCTACAAGCTGTCTGCCCCTAAAACCTCTTCCTCTGTCTTGTCTCGAGAGTGACTTACGCCCAACTTCTTCAGATTCTTAGGCGTACCTTTGCTGCTTGAGATCTTGAGATACTTGTTTTCGACGACTCCAACACACCCACGAACCCCTTTTCATTCAACTTCTTGGTAAAGTTATTCACTTCACTTTTACCTGTTTAAGTTGATGCTTGTGATGTTAAACTTATCTGGTGATCTTATTCGGTTTCCTTCTCTGACTTAGATACTCGTCTCCCTTCAGCCATTTTTTTTCTTCTGTTTAAGACGTTCTCTCAGGTTACCCTCCAACTTTAAAATTTCCTTTTAAAGTCTTATCTTCATCCGACTGCATAACACCTTTGAGTGAATTGTTCTTGTGTTTCAGCTGCTCCACCTTTAGCTGAAACCCTTTGTCTCGCATCCATACTCACAGGTAACTCTTTAAACTCCACCTTGAGTTTTCCATTATCAGTATGACCCTGAAACTGACTCGTTTCTTCGATAGCTCTCTAGCTGATTCCAAGCAAGAGCTCACAAGGTACCAATCAGAAGGCAATGAGAACATGAACGAGATGGGTCCAATCCATCACTGATCAACAATCACCATCTTAAGTGTTTGATCCAGAGCGTACCAATCTGAAGGCAATGAGAACATGATCCAGTCTCTTGAAGAGTGGTATAACTTGTACGGCTCAGTACCCCGATAGTCGTCCTACCATGGCCGATGTCACCAGAATCATCGAGGAGGTTTCACATTCATCGTCAAGCTCCCCAAATCCTGTATCTGACTGAGTTCTGTATGGGGTCTTAATTGATTGTTTTCAAAAATGTTTTGGGTTAAAATTGCAATTTCTTGAATAGATATTGGCTGTGAGTAACGTTTACTTTTGTTTCCATAACAAATTCAATTCCATTTTTTTTTTTTTTGGAAACATTAAAACAAAAAGGAAAGACATCCTATTTAAAAGCCGTAAAAGGATTTAGTGCATCTTAATAATTAATCAGTCACGATCAAACTTTTTTTTTTTCTCGAGGTCTTCTTCTCTCTCGACCAAACGGTGCAGCCCCTATCCCGTAAGACTTCTCTCACTTTCTCTTCCTCCAAATTGTTTATTGCAATTTGATTCTGTTATATATATATGTTTATAGGGTTGGGATTTGTCGAGGATTTCAATGATTTAAAACTATAGTACATCTTGATCTTGTCCAAACTTTTTGTATCTGTTGGGTTGGTTTTGGGTAAACAATTGTACGATCTAATAAATTGTACTAGCCATGATGATTCGTATTGCTTATGCCTTGGGTTTTGTGAAACCTTGCAGTGCTTGACATGCGTGAAATATGCGTCTTATGGAACGTCGAGGAATGCCCAAACTGGGACAAAAGATTTCAGGGTGCGGTTAATGCCTTCTTGGCTTATACTGATACCCAACCTTCGCCTGAATTGATGGATGGGTTGCCGACCTTCCTAACCAGAGGTACAATCTAATTTTAACTACCCTCTTCACACTATTTTCTCTTTTTATAACTTGTTTATTTATGATCTCTTTTTTTTTTTTCAGGAGATAAAGATACAATAGCTAATACTATTGTACATCACATTCTTATATGGGCACGGAAGAATCCAGAACCATCAGTATCAACTTTGATGTTAATCTCTGATAATCTCTCAGAGGAAACCCTCACTGCTTGTCTCGCTTTGAAAGTGAGAGGTTACAGTTTTCTCTTATTAAATTCTGATGAATCGGTTGAAGATGCTAGCCTGGAATATCTTAGCACAAGGCTAATGGAGATTCAGAAAAACTCTCTTACTTGAAGGGGAAGAAACTATAAACTATGGATGCAGATGAGGGGCTTATAATAATCTTTGTTTTTTAAGTCCTTTATTCTCGCTGTCAAGAGGCTTTGGTTATGTGTTTCAAATACATTTGGGGCTATATCCTTGATATGTTATATTTGATTTCTGTTTTGTTCTTGTATCTGTGGGAGAGAGAGACACGTCTCTTAGTTCTTGTTTCTTAATTATTCTATTTAACCAGTGTTGTTTTGTTTAGACTGTTTTATTTTGGTTTGTCTTTGAATGGGAAATATTCTGTTTTTAGCTACAAGCGTTGGTTAATGAGAATAAACGAGAAGATATGTTGGATAAAGAAACCGAGTTTCAGAGCCTTTTTCATGAGAACGATTTGCTCAGGGTGAAACAGGATCCAGTTACTGGAGGGCCACGAAGGATACAGAAGGAATAGATAGAGGTGAGCTCAGTGAGAGCGAAAAAAAAACACTATGATTTGCTTCCGAATGTGGTTGAGTTCTCTGAGGAGAATGGTGGTTGGTCATAGAAGAAGTGCAGAAGAGAAGAAAGAATCTTTCCATAAGGGGAGACCTCAGAGCAAGAGGATCCAAAAGAAGAAGTGGAAGACGCAAACATGATACACGAAAGCGTGAAAGAAAACCTCCATGAGAGAGATTAACTCATAAGCAACAAGCGACAACAAAAATATCTAGAAAATTAATTCTAAAATTCTAGTTAATAAGCTAATATTTTCCCTTTTCTAGCTCTACCAATCCAATACGTGATGTGCATATTCCTCATATTCTTCAAGCTTCTCACTAGAATCTTCTTCGCCTTTGGGTCGGGCTAATATCACTGTGAAGTTTCTTTTTTTCAGTGAGGCCATTGTGAAAGTGAAATCCGGATCTGAGGTTATCACCATGATAATGGCATTTGCTTGTACATCCAAACAATGAAATGCCATTGCTTGATGGAGTAGAAGTTCAGGTTTATCCTCCTTTGGCCCTGGAAGGTATTAAAACAAAAAACAAAAGAAAAAGATTTTATGGTTAGATCAATAATTAAAAAATAAATAAAAAAATAAAAACAACAAAATAAATTAAGTCGTTACCTGCATCTCCCGCCTGAAAGACATCGCCACAATATGTACAACTCAGCTCTCTTTTGCGGACAAGCCTCAGCACTGTATCTTGTTCCCATAGTTTTGCGCCCGGAGCTTCGTCTAAGAGTTTAAGCGATCCTTTACTGCCATATCCAATGATCTTACTGGGATAAAGACAAGACCCAAGTGTACACAGAGCAACAGAAACCTTGTCCCACAGTTCTTTTGTAGTAGTACTATATGAAACAGGTGCTTTGTCCATATCCCAAAACACAGCTGTTAATCGCTTTCGTGACGCACCAGTAGTGAGACGGGCTTTGGGATGCTTCATTGGGACTAGAAAATAAGACCATGAATTGATTAGATCAACAATTGATTAGATGAAATTCAAAACTTGTGAATACATTAGAGAGAGAGAGAGAGAGAGAGAGAGAGAGAGAGCTTACAATTTTGAAAAGCATTGCCACGTAAGGGGGGCTGTAAGGGTCCTTGAGCCATATCAAGAATGTCCCATGAGATATCAGCACTCCTTCTAAGTTCGATGGTGTTAGGATGTCTTATGCCTAGGAGGATTTTAAACCCTCGGTGCCTCATGTCCATCATAGGAGTTGCAAAGTCCTTATCCCCAGTAATAAGAAGTATAGTACCTGATATCTTTGGATTTATTTGCCTAATGTCAATCCCGAACAAGATCATTGTTTGTATCAGTAACAAATCTGACCGATCACTGGTTCTCTGCGATGTATGTAAATCTAAAACAAACAAACAAAAAAGAGAGATTTTGTTAATAAGATTTTTCAGACAAAAAAAAAAATCAAGAAGTAAAAAATGAAATAAAACGTACCTTGGAGGTGGCTAGGACAATAGCTTGGTCTCCAAGGAACATCGTGGAAGATGATATCCTGCTGATCAAAATTGTAGACATCAGCTTGAGTTAAGATATCCTTTCTTCCAAAAGCAATGATGTCTGAAATATAAGATCTCGGATTATCTCGTTTGAGTTCTTCATCCAAGCTCTTTTTGAAATCAGCAGGATACAAGGTATTTTCTCTCTCTTTCAATGGCTTGTGAACATTTTCAATATCAACCAAGACAATGACTCCATTAGGGTTTGCATGTTTTTTCTCAAATAAGGGATAGGAGTAACTGTTTTGAAATATCTGAAGATGTTTCTTATGGTTCTGAGAGAAGAAGTGAGACATAGTGTAGTGACAAAAAAAAGAGTTGAGAGATAGTGTCAGTATCAGTATAGTAGATTACTATATAATGAGTTTGAGGTTTTTGTTGATTTCCTTTTTTGTTTGTAATGTTTCCAGAAAAAAGGAAAAAGGAGGATATAAATTTCCATTTTTACAGACGTTTGGGTTTAATTTTTTTGGTACGATGTTATAACGGCCTTTTTTTTATATATATAAAAAAGGAAATTTCCTTTTAACGAGAAAGAAGATTACAAGGAACAGACCAAAACCGGTTTAACCCAGTCCTAAACCAACCGGTTACTACAACCGAAACGGAACGCCACCGGCGACGTTGAGGGTTTGAACCCTAACGCCAAAGTGACAAAAAAAAAAGAACCCTAACGCCAAGCAATTGGTGCGGCGAAACTGAGATCGGATTCAAACGCGATAATGATGAAATCACAATCGCGAGTAGAGAAAATCCATGGAATTGGCGATGGATTTGATGAAGGAGCTTCGCAAAAGTTACGGAGATTACGGAGGTTACGGATCCAGTCGACGTGATACAACAGCGTTTCACAGAAGTTGGAATCTTGAGTTCGGTGCGAAGGCGAGAGTGAAATCACTGGATGTTCCGGCGGTTAACAATCTGGAGCCCTGATCGTCGTTCGAAAGTGACAGTGCTGTATTGATGGAGTATTTGACTGGTGGACTCCAAAAATTCCTTGCATCGAGGAGATCTGCCATGAACGATACTCAGAGCATGATATCAGGGAAGGAGAAATTGGCCTCACGAGTGATAGATGGTGACTTGCGAAAGAAGGAAGCTCCAACATCTACGACACTTCATCCTCAGTTATCGCTTCAGAATCTGGAACAAAACCGGAAGGATTCTCAGTTAGGTTATCGAGCTGGTGTGTTGAATGTTGAAAGTAGTGATAATGCTGTGTTTGAGGGCTTGCCTATGTTTGATGGAGCTAATCCAGAAAGTTGGATTGTGAAAGCTGATGGGTTCTTTAGCCATTATGAAGATGATGCAAAACTAGACCTCATTTTTCTGTACTTGGAAGGAGCTGCTCGTCGATGGTTCTATTGGGTGAGGTGAGGCGCAGAACGAAATTCAAGGATTAGAGTGACTTCAAATGCAGATTGTTAGCTCGTTTTGCTTCTGTTCCGAGTTGTTCTTTGGTTGACACAGATTCAGGAGCTACCAATGCCTTTGTTCATGAGCCATATTTGGCAAGGAACACAGACTGTTGCGGAAAGTGAGATATCAGACACTGATGATATGGAGAAGGCAATAAAAGACTCTTGTCTTGCGGATGATCAAGAGACAGAACGTTTTTCTGTAGAGGTGGAGTTGAAAGATGACTCAACTGCTGACATTTGAATCTATTCATGAGACTGAAGCAGAAAAGGTGCAGGAGTTGCCTTCACTAACTACACAAGTCATTAAGGAGAAATCTGTTGACAACATTGAAGAGGTGTCTCAGAATTGGAGTGAATTTCCGAAGCCTGCACTGATGGATGAATGGTTTATCATGCCACAAACAAAAAATGCTGAGACAGGACAATCTATTTCTTGTGGAAGGAAGTAGTGATGTTGAGTCTTACCGTGCTCACCAACAAGTTACTTATGAAGATAGAAGAGTAACAATTAAGCACAAGAAGAGGAAGTTATGTAAGGCTTGGCAGTTCAAATACAGATCAGGAGTTGTGCAGTTCAAATACATCAACTCGAACATAAGGTCACTAAAGCTTATGGCAGTGGTGACGAGGTCATTTCCAGGCCACAGAAGATATGATTCAAAGGGTATGAAGCGATTTCTTTTGGGTGCCATGAAATCCCACATATGGCACAAGTGGAGATCCAAGTCTGAGAAGTTGCTGAAGATTTCAGAACAGTTTCCACTGGTCAAGCATCCGCTTGTGCACGACAACAATCCTGCTAGCTGTCCACTGTGGTTACCTGTGCCAATATCTCCAGTACCTCGGGTGATGCCTTTGCATACGGAAATGACCTTAACTAGCAAGGAATATACAACGCAGAGGTTGCTGGTATGCAAGGAGATTTGTAGAATTACCCGAACATGCCCCAGATATTGTACATGAGTCTACCGTAATTGCTAATCAAGTGTGGCATTGTTGGAGATTCAAGAAATCTGAGACCCTGGAAGTATGGTCACCGGAGTTGTTGTCACAGACTGATCCACACCTGATTCTGGTTATTCCTCATCTCATGCCTCTGGTTGAGAGCATGGACTGCAAGTGATCGTGTTCACAAGTTGGAGTTGGAAAAATTGCGGCTATGGCACAAGAAAATGATTCCAAGTGTTGTAAGGTTACAGGTGAAACATAAGTGGAGATTTAGGCAGTGTTTCAGAGAGATCGGAGTTCACGAATCTATCATGGTCACACCCTTGAAATCGAGCAGCAAGAAGCAAACGACCGAACAAACCCAAGAAAATATGCTCCATGCTGGGATGAGCTGACTCCACATACTTTTAAGTACCTACAAAAGTTGTTGTACACCATGAAAAGTTAAAAACTCATTCCTTTAAACAAACAGAGCTTAAAAACAGAGGAGGGAGCATTTAATACGATGGAGCTGCTATCTCTGTAAGCCACGTAGAATGGTAGCACAAATCCAACATTGCGATTAGTTATCTACATTGAAAACGTCTCATGGGAACATCAAGTCCTCAAACATACTCCTGTCTAACTCTTATGAAGCTAAGGTTTCTGATTACGGTCTAGCGCCTATCATTGGCTCCACATCTGCACCTAACCGTGTTGATAGCTACCGTGCCCCTGCAGTCGCTGATGCTAGCAAAATCTCTCAAAAAAGCTGATGTTTACAGAATTGGTGTCCTAATCCTTGATACAACTTATATTAGAACTCAGATTTAAACATAGTGCAACATAAAAATTTGTCAAGACAACCAGATGACAATCATCATAATCAAAGAGATCATAATCGGAGCTATATGTTTTAAACATATAAGCTAATATGTTTTGATATAACTGTAATTTCATGTGATTCATCTTAATGATCTCAAACCACTGTTTTAATATTTTGGTTTGTATAAGGTTTGAAACATTTATGAACAAAACTTAAACGAGTGATTAATTTTTTTGTCAGCCATGGAAGGTTCAAAAACAAAGACTGGTAAGTTAAACCTCGGTTAAGAACCTACAAACAAAAAAGTTTAGAATTCTAACATTTCAAACCGGTAAGAACTAAAAAATGAATCGGCTTGGAGAGGCTCAATGCCAAAACAGCCATTAACAAGAAAATGTTTAGTTGATGTCTATAACTACAAGTAAATAGGAATTTCTTCTTAGACTAAGATATTTATAAAATATAAATTTTCAAAATTGTTAAAAAGAGTTTCAAACTACTACACGATTTCATGATATATAATCATATATATTAAGCATTTTTTATGAAAAATACCAGACACAAGAAACAGAGTAAACGATATCCTGACAACAGACCAGGGACAACGCTCATTAAAAGCTTTATTTTATTGTTACAAATAAGGCATTGTATTTTTTGGCAGAAAAAAAAAACAACAGGAGATGATAAGATTAAACTTTCTTGTGGGAATCAGAATCATCAGAATACGGTGGGCGTCGGGCTCGGTAGATAGTGATTTTTTTTTTCAACTTTCCAGAGCTTTTGCAAGCCATTCTGAGCTTTTAGAGGTAGCAAGTTCAAACCTAGGAGGGAGATAGTGAGGAGCGGCTAGGAGAACATTGTAACCTCTGATATATAAACTGTCTAATGGTTGGACTAACTCGGTAAGTTTTGAGATACGGAGTGAGAGTACTATCACCGTTATTTCCTTTGGATTGATATAAGGTTTGTCCACTGTCCATAAAAGAATGTCCATCACCATCCAGTTAGACCTCCTATGATCATCTGAAACTATATATATCAACAATGGAAGCTGTCAATTTAATAAGTAAGAAAAGAGAGAGAGAGAAAGTGTTAAAAGAAAATTTACCTTCGTCAAGGAAGGTGATTCCATTTTCCTTATATTCTCGCACCAAATGATCAGATAAGTGTTGCTTTTTAACATAAGCCCAGATTGTCAAGTCATCGGTGTAACAATCATTTGCAACAAGACAGGTTTTGATCTTCTCATACACATTCTTAGGAGGCATATCAAGAGGTACAGGAAACTCGTTGACATCCCAGAAGACACGTGTTGCGGGTTTTGCTTCAAAATCTGAAGGCCAGTCAGATCTGTCGTTGAATCTAGGACCGAGCAACCTCTTGGCATCTGTTGCATGACAACAAACATAATTAAACAATAAGAAAAAGTAAAGGTGACTTCTAAAATCAAAAGTGAGAACATAAGAGAATGAAGCAAAGTCAATATCAATATAGTTATAGAAAAACCCTAACAGATCACCATCTTATGAATCATCTTATGAATTCCAACGTGTTTATAATGTTATGTGAACTAGACAAGCCTCTGATATAGTGAATGATAACCATTGCTTCGTATTAGCTCAATCTTACTAGTAAGATAGCTTATTGAAATTCGAATCAACAATCAAGCGTCAGAAGAATACGTACCCAAAGCAGCATTAATCGGGTTCATGGCCACCTGATTCTTGGCGTCGTCACCTATCAAACGCTCGTTGTCCGTAACGTAGGACGGAGTTGTTATGTTACCCTGACCATTAGCAATGATCTCAACACGTTCTTCTTTACCAGCCATTGTTAAAAAGTAACGAAAACTTTAGAGATTGCAAAATATAATTAAAAGAAAAAAAAGAGCAAAAGGAGGAGTGCGGCTAAATAGCTTTTATCTTAGCTCTAAGAAGTCTATATATATATTCTGTCGTTAGGTTTTAATGTTTCCAAAAAAAAAAAAGTAGATATCCAATTTTACAAAATGTTATTGAATTTATATTTTGGAAAAAAGTAAATGTTACAGAAGGTGAAACAGTTAAGGGAAAACTGCTAAATTTTATATAGCAGAAAAAATAGTCGAATGCCTAGAATTAATTATCTGTTTAAAAGAATTGTTTTTTTTTTAAGTGAAGCACCAAAGATTATCACATTTAACCAAAAAATAAAAGAAAACATATTTGCAAATTCTTCAAAATTGTTCATATAGTTTACAGAATTTACTTTGTACATAACCGTTGTTTACCTTACAAAACTGTCTTTTTGAGAAAATAACAAAAAAAATCACACAACAGATGCTCCCTATTGAAAACCATGAACATTAATCTCCAAAAGGAATCAGTATAAATGGCTATAACCAAACCATCTCGGATCCTATATACTTGGTAGCTGATGCGACCACACACTATCCTCTCTCCATAAAGAACCAAAGAGTCCACACTTCTCAGAGTTCTCAACCACCCTGTTGAGAAAACTGAACAGCAGCCGTTCGGATCAAGTTAACCAGCTCATCATCCAACTCATCGAGCTCACCCGAGTCCCGAAGCTGATGGTATATAGGAGCCGCATGCTCAGCAGCCGCTTCCACCAGTTTCCACATCGAGAAACTCGCAGCTAATTCGATCGTTTTGATCGATAGCTCTCTAGCTGATTCCAAGCAAGAGAGAATCACTTTGGCACAGTCGTTTTGCAGATCTTCCATTATCCACCATTCGGTAAGAGAGTATATCTCCACGTAAGCTTGAAGCTCCTGTAGCTTTGCATCGGTGTCCATGTTGCTCCATCTGCAACCCGATGGAGGTTTCGGTAATTCATCGCAGTAGAACCAGTTTACGAGCTTGGTTAACCCCAACCAGCTCACAGGGACGTTTAGTCTATCCAAATTGCTGCACAATTTTTTAAGATCCAACTATTAGATTTCGAGTCTTCTATTGAACTAAGAGTAACTGTTACAACATATACCTCTCTTGCATTCCGGACCGGAACAAGGCACGTAGGTATTCACAGCCTGACGATAGTATAACCCGGTGACAGTGGGCGTGAGGAGATGTTGAGGAACACAAACGGCAGTTGAAGCTAGCCATGTTTGTTTCTTTAGGTACTAATATAACATCCCTGAAATTTACAATAAAACTGTGATCTGTCTTATTGTTAGTTAGCCTCAAAAAGAATGATGAGGATGATAAGAACTTACGAGAAATGAATGAGCTTAGGAGTGAGGGCAAGAGGTAGATCAATTCTTGGTATTGAAGAACCCCACTTGGGTCTTCCTCTGCACAGCATCTGAAGCAGAACCTTTGACTTGCAATGTTTCGCCAATGTTTTCAGCTTTTTCAGCGTCGTACTCTCTACTTCCACATACCCAGAGTAAGCAAATTCTAGTAACTTAACAAGCGCCAAAGTATCCACATTGGCAGACATGCGAATTTCTTGAACCGAGCCACCACGGTGAGCTCCCTCCTCAGGGGGCAGTAGCGTTGGACACCTGACAGCGAGAATAACTTTGTTCACACTCGCGTTATTCCCATTAGCGAAAAGGAGTCGCATGTCACTACATTCCTCATCTTCATAAGCTCTCATGAGTCTTTTCCCCAACTTATCTTGGAAGCCATAGTATCCCAGATAGCTTAGGATGTATGCAGCATACCACCTTGGACCAGAGCCGTAACTTCCATCTCGGATCTCCTCAAGTGTGGTGCACAACCGATCTTTCACGCTTTCTCTCTTGATTGAAAATTCTTCGGTGCGACTCTGTTCAGAGAAAGAATGATTTACCAACTCGGCCAGAGCCAAGAGAGCATAGAGAAGAATAGCATCTTTGTTGTCCCAGTCTTCCGTACATTCCCAGCAGCACATCCTCTTCTCAGCACTGCTCTGTGGGTAAGGAGCAAAACTCGATGCTCCAATATTCTCACGATTCCTCTGATACCAACTACAGAAAGACAACAGTATCTCCAAACCCTGATTTCTTAAAGTGAAACTCGCATACTGAGAGATCGATGAATAGCATGCCAAGCCAACCAAACAGACAGTAGTTTGCAGTATATTCGGCAGCACATAGCCTCCGGAAGATGGGATATAACTTAGGAAATTCACAAGGGAATACAAATTCTGCTCGCCATCTTCACCAATGATAAACGAGAGGGTAACTCTGGCCCTTGATGATATGTATTTGGAGGGAGAATATATCATCATTAGCACTGCTCTTGATGCTGACTCACTTTGAGAGGCGCTGATAATATCGTTTTGACATATTTGATACCCTTTCTGAACTGACCTTGCAAAGGTCAAGCTTTAAAAAAAACAAAAACAAAAGAAAAAATTCAGTATAGATAAGACTATCGGTTGAGGAGAAACAAACAAACAACCAGTTTTTTACCATGCACATGTGACGAGAAAGTTGAGGCCGAGTTCATCTCCACGCGAAGTGGAATCAAACTCTTCCTCACAATGAGCTGCCAAGAATCCAATTATGTCCCAAACATATGACCTCAGACTAGGTAGAAAGTTCGCATTGAGTACCTTCTCAGCAACTGAAATTTCTTCTTCCAGAGACGCATTACAATCCAAGGACTCACTACAAAAACTCTCCACCACAAGACTAAGAAGCGCTTCTGAGATCCGATGCTTCCAGAAATAAGTATGATGTTTTCCTTCCCAACGAGTGATTAAAGCGAGTTTACAAGCCTCTACAAGCAATGCCATCCTATCATTTTCAAGCTTTCCCGAGCTAATGGTCCAAACTGTAGCCTTCACTAGTGGCTCAGAGCATATGTTTATCATCTTCAAGCATTCTCTGTTACCTGTCTGGTTAATGGCCATGGATTAGAAACCAACTAAGTGTCTTAAGAAATTGAGAAAAGGCCAACAGGGCGAGATATTATTACCGCTAGCCTTTGTGCTAGCTTAAACCCTTCAATTCGAGCATTTTGGGGGCTTGATTCGTCCATGCAGCTAATCATCATATCTAACATAGGCTTCCCATTATCTAGTAGCTCATTGGCACCATGGCCACAAAGCGCTGAAATATAGACACAAGTCAAAGGGACAAGGAAAGGCGAATTTACTATGGAATTTTTGTAGCAAAGTAAGTAAAATAATTAGGTAAACCATATATATATATACCTACAGAAGAATACAGCTTCAAAGCTGCAAATCTCAAACCCATATCAGGCTTCTGACTCACACTCTCCAACAAACCCATCAAGTCAGGACTGTTCCAAACACAATACCTAGACTGAGGCCATTTCAACATCACAGTACTCAAAAGCGAAGCCATCTCCTGAAACCATTCCACTGACACCTTCCCTTCAGAAAAGTTGTGCAGATTACCAACTACGGAGACCACAGTTCTCCCTTCTTCCAAAACCCTCCACACTTCCTTCTCCTTCGTCTCTCTCACGTTTACAAGAACCGCGTTCAAAGCAACAGCACAAGGAAAAGAAGCTTCCATTTGCTGACAACTCAACAGAGGAGACAGAGACTCCACAAGATCCAGAGAATAGAGTTGCAGGAGAGAAGGAGGAACGATACGGAGCAGCTTAATGAGCACATTGGCTGCTAAACCCACCACAGCTCTGTTTCTATACCCTAGAATAAACACCAAGGCCCTGGCTATGTCAGATATTGAATCCTAACCACCAAAAGACAAAAAAACAAAAGGAAGTTCCAATCAAGCAGACAGATTCCGACAAGAGTTCGAGATTAAGACAATATTCGTGTAATAATAATAACCTTGATGAGACGATGGTTGGCTGTTGCACGAGAAAAGCAATCAAGAAAAGCTGAAACTGATCTAACAACATGCCTCTGTATCTCGATATCAGTACACTCCCACTTCTTCTCCTTCTCATCACTTACCCTCCTACCAAATCAGTAAACCCTAAATATCTCAGGAAACGAGGGAAACAACAAAATCAACCGAAAAGAGGAGGAAGAGAAAAGACCTGAAGCCGAGATTGAGAGCGTGATAAAGGCGCTGGTGAAGAGTATTCATATGGGCGGTGGTGTTTCCTCCCTTAGACGACGCCATATGAGTCGCCGGAGTTGCTTCACGCTCGATTGCAATTCACCGGCGGGTTGATATTAACGGTGGAGGGAAATCGAGAGTTTACTTATGGACACCGTCGTTGAATTTTGATAATGGGCCTATAAATAAGGCTTTAACTCAGTTTTATTAATGGGCCTATAATAAGACTTTAACTCAGTACACTTATTGGGCCGAATAATATATATTTGAGTGAAACACCACATGCACATAAAACAACCTTTTATGTCTTCATCCTTACATATCCGTTGACAGACCGTAGTTGTCAGCGATGTAATAACGAATCAAGAGACACACATACACACTTAAAGATATACAACGTGTTAGGTTTTGTAATAACAACTTTTAACCATTTTTTACAGAGCTTCTAGTAGTAATCTGATCAGAAGAATCTTGAATACCTTCTTCCAAGTTATACCCTTCTGATACCAACGAGCAAGAATGCGAACCCAAGAACACGCTTCTAACCATCAGAAGAAGAAGACTCGGCAGTGGAAAACAAGTCCCTTTCTTCTCTACATCTCTTCATCTCCCTCTCTTCTTCATCTTCTTCTCCCGCAGGTTTCACTCTCTTTGACCCATTGTCAGTGGCGGAGCTAGGATTTAGGTTTACATGGGTCATAATTACTATAAATAGGTTAAAAGATATGCTAATGAGACTTGAACTCAAGACATGTGGGTCAAAAAGGGAGATATTGACCAGTTCACCACAACAATAACTTTGTACATAAGCCTAAAATTTATAATTTCTAGATTTCATATGGGTCACTTGACACCCCTCACTCTAACGTGGCTCCGCCACTGCCCATTGTAACGAACATCCGAAGGTACTCTCTGGTCATTAGAAGACGCAGACGGGCAAACACCTGGTACTTTCACGGTATTACCCTCTAAGACCTCGTAGCTATCAGCTACAACCTCATCAGGTGCTGCTCCAATCATGATCTGTGCCTCACGGGTTCTTGATATGGCTTTGGTAAGAAGCTCACGAGCTGTGTCGATATCTACGATGGGTTTTGCATAGTTTGCTCCGAGTTCTACTCCGGAAGCTTTGAGTACAGTTGAAGGAGCGTCCCATGGATGATGGATCCATTCCGTTGGCAATCTCGCCAGCTCGGGAAGCCATTGCCTTATGTACTCACCTTCCGGATCGTACTTTGCACCTTGTATCTGAAACCAAAACAGACATTTTCTAAGACTTGTCAATGTGAAAACATACTGTTAAGTAGGACTAAGCATAGAAACAGAGGACCCGAAAACCAAACTCAAGTTCACAAATAACCAAACAATTCCTATATTTTTGAAACCAACTAAAACAGAATCTAAAGAACCAAACCAGAAACCGAACTGAAGTTCACAAATAACTGAGCGGTTTCTATTTTAAAACCGAAAACTAAACCTAAATTGGAACTGACAACTGAATAGATACCTGAATATCTAAAATATTATTACATGTTTAAAACTGAAATATTAAAAAATTATCAAAAATATAAAATTTACTGAATTATCCAAAATTTAATTAAGAAAATCAAAATACTGATTTTTATCAGAAACTAACCTTTTTAATCAGAAACTTACCTTTTTCATCAGAATAAATAACATAAACTAACCAAAAACCGGAATTGAACTGAAAACAATTTTTTTATCAGATATTAGTAGGTTCCTAGCATTATTATATTGACCTAACCGAAATCAAAAAATAGTCAGATGGTTCTTATATTTCTAAAAACATACCGCGGGATTGTCCAAGCGATCAAGCTCGTGGCCATCAGGTAAGCTCCCAGAGATATACTGCCAGCCAATGATGTCACATTCCAAATCAGCATCCAAAAGAGTATCCCAAAAATACTTCATCCCCCATTTCCACGGAAGAAGCAGAAACTTGACAGCAAAGCTCGAAACAATCACTCTTATCCTGTTATGCATCCACCCAGTAGCCCAAAGCTCCCTCATCCCCGCATCCACCAACGGATACCCAGTCCTCCCTTGACTCCACGCCTTGAACTTGCCCACGTCAGCATCCCATGGAAAGAAACGAAGATGACTCAACAAAGACTGCTCGTGAGTAAAAGGGAAGTTGAAACATATATACCGAGAGTACTCTCTCTGACCGATCCCTCTGAGGAAAAGATCAGCGCTCTCTTCTCCTTCCCCGTTCTTATCTCTCGCCCATATGATTTTCTTCATACGGACACACTGGAAAACGCGTCTGACGCTTACTTCCCGAAGTGGAGATAGGGAGAGAGCATCGAGGTCGAGTTCCCGACGACTTTCTTGCTGTTTTTCGCGTAATCTATCAACTGTTTCTCGACGAACTCTGTTAGTGTTTTATCACCGTTGCTCCAACCTGGTGACCAAGCTCTGGTCAACAGCGCGTTGCTGGTTTCTCCGCCTCGTTCTCTAGCCCTAGCTCTTCTATCGAACATGCCCACACCTCTTCGCCTGCGGACAGAGGCAACAAACGCCAAGGAGGAGGAAGCATAACGGATTCAACCGACATGTCTAAGCATTTCTTCCAGTAAGGAGCAAAACTCGTAAAAGGTTTGCCGTTTTCGGAGTTTATCTCCCAAGGCTCGTACAATAGATCTCCGTTGTAGCCTTGCACAGAGATCCCACGTTCCGCAAGTTTCTCCTTTACGTTGTGGTCCCTAACCAGCGAAACAGGATCTACAAACCAAAGGATATATATACGTAGCTTCGTTTAAACTAAAGCTAACCAAATGAAACAGGAGATGAGTAGTTAGTGTACCGTAGAGGTGATTAAAGACGACTTTAGTGGCACCAGTGGCGCGGACACAGTCCAAGATAGAGGAAACCGTGTTATCGGTTTTGATAAAAGTGAGGTGGGAACCAAGAGCCTTCAAGGATTGATTCAAGTGAGCAAGAGATTGTTTCATCCACCATCTTGAAGCTCTTCCTGGATGAAACTGACCTTCTTCTTCGGGACACCAGATGAAAACAGGGAAGACTGATCCTTCGCGAGCAGCAGCTGCTAGCGCTGGGTTATCTTCGATCCTTAGGTCTCTTCTAAACCAAACTATAGTCTTTCTGTTCGTCGCCATAGACCAAATCAAGCTAAAGCTCCTCCACTCTCTGTCCAAATTCTGCCATAATTTCAGACCACAAGCTCATATACATGGATATAGTTCCTCTATGTAGATAACAGAGAATGATTCAGCTTAAAAAGCTGTCAGAAAACAAAAGTTTAAGATCTACTCATCAAAGATAAGTCTTGGCCTAACCATGAAAGCATAATCAAAGAACAATCTAGGAACTCTTACCTTGCAAGAGAATATGTGGACAACTCTATCCACACGACAAAAGTAGTAGACAACTTTATCCACAACAACTGGTGGCGTTCCAATATTATTGGATCTTTCTTTTTTTAACCGAAATCTAATTATTCATTTGCCCATCTAAGATTTTCTTGTGATCATTAAGATATTTTCAAGGGATCGAATTTTGCTCTAAGATTTTTAGTGGGCTAAAGTGCCGACAGTGGTTCTCATCTTCATTTACACGTTGGGCTCATTAATATGATTTAATTTTAATTTATTGGGCCAACGAGAAATAGAACATAGTCTGATTCGGGAAGATTGGATTATGTATGTCAGAGACTTGCTAAATAAAAGCAGGCCTTTTGATGCAAAACCAGACGTTCCTTCTTGCAACACAACGCCGTTACACATAACTGCACAAATTCAGCATCAGTTTTGGGCTACTGACTAAGACCAAAACTAATCGAGCAGATGATGTTATCAACTTTTAAATTTTTTATTATGGATAAAACCAAACAAGACACATGAAACAGAGTAAACGATATCCTGGTTTAGAAACAGACCAGGGACAATGCTCAATAGGAAGACAAACCAACAAAGAGGTTATAAAACAGTGTTTGGAGATCTTATTCAGACACAGCCGTAAAAGCTATGATGATCTCACACCTGATAGCTGAAAAATGGCTACAGAAGAAGAGCATTGGTTGTTTAAGAGAGGCATGAGTAGGCCAAGTCCTTCTCTTCCTTCAGCTCCTCTGCTGTCAAATCCATCTTCTTCCTTGACATTTCATCGATCGGAAGCCCTAATCAACCAAATTCAATTTAGCACGAGCACAGTACAGAAAGTCAGAATTAAGTTTTTGAGTTGTAAAAGCTTGTCTCTTTACCTTGGACAATACTCCACTCTCCATTGCGGCAAGTGACAGGGAAGGAGTAGATAAGTCCAGCTGGAACGTCGTAAGAGCCATCGGAGTATACTCCCATTGAAACAAATGTACCCTGAGAAATTGAACAAAAGAAAGAACTCATATTAGAACAACGATCAACAGCTTATTAAAACCACACACTGCAAATAATGGGAAGAGTATTATTATGAACCTCTGGAGTTCCAAGGACCCAATCACGGATGTGGTCACAAGCAGAGCTAGCAGCAGAAAGTGCACTTGACAACTTCCTCGCCTTGATGATTGCAGCTCCACGCTGTTGAACGGTGGTGATGAATTCTCCATTCAAGTATTCATCGTTCTTCACGAGCTCACGGACTGACTTCTCTCCAGCCGATGTCTGCACCTTAGCATGGTTGACGTCTGGGTACTGTGATGACGAGTGGTTTCCCCAGATGATCACGTTCTTAACATCAGACACGGGCACGCTCAACCTCTCGGAGATCTGACCCAAGGCCCTGTTGTGGTCAAGCCTTGTCAAACAACTGATGTTCTTTTCAGGGATGGATGGTGCAAATTCCTTCAGGATCAATGCATTGGTGTTTGCAGGGTTTGCAACAACAAGAACCTGAAAAAAAAAACGAAAGAAAATGTCTTGAGGAAGAGTCTCACAAACTAGAACCCAATTGAGAATATAAAGCATTTGTTACACTTCAATGAACAAGAAAAAACTAGCTGAAGTGGCTAAAAAGAAAGAAACTGATTAAAAAGACAAGCAGATCTTATTTACCTTGCAGTTTGGAGCGGCATGCTTCTCCAAAGCAGTAGCCTGAGACTTGTAAATGGAGACATTCTTGGTCATCACATCCTTCCTCTCCATACCTTCTTTCCTCGGGAAACCACCAACCATAACAGCAACGTTGACTCCCGTGCATCCCTCAACGGCATCAGTTGTAGCAACAACACCTGATTATAAAAAAATAAAAAAAATAATCTCTCTCACTCGAGCACAAACAAACAACACATGGCACGGATTGCATATAATTCACATCAATGAAAAATGAAACAACCTTTGAGAAGAGGGAAAGCAGCATCGATCAACTCCATCTTGACACCGTTGAGTGCTTCAGCAGCAGGAGGAATATCCAACATGTGAAGGATCACAGGCTGGTCAGCACCAAGCATGATTCCCCTCGCAATCATTGGGACAAGAGCGTATCCAATTTGTCCTGTGCCAAAAATCACAACACGTTTCATTCACCAACTATAATAAACTAATATTCAATCCATAAAATATAAGCTTCCAAATCAGAGTTAAACCAAAACCGTTTTCAATCCATAAAATAATAAGATAACCAATTTTAGTAAACGAACAAGTAATGAATATGCTATGAATAATAAATAAATAAATAAATAAAAATTAAAGTTGACTTCAGCGTAGTGGTAACACGTCAGTTTCTAGATCAAACCTCTACAGTTTTAACTGATTATTTCATAAAGCATGATCAGACTATAAGGATCGAATCAGATCTCGTTCTACCACCTCAACGAAACTAGAATCATCGATCTAGAAAGCATTCGTACGGCGTTAGCAAAGACTAGACAGAGATCTGCGTACTACAGTAAGCAAGAGGTCAAAAAAATCAAAGATCTGAAGAAAACATGAAGAAGATACCTGCAGCACCGGTAACGAGAACACGAACTGGTTCCTTCGCCATCGGATCTAGATCGTCGATTATCGCCGGGGGAAATGGATCGGTATTTGAGATTTCGGAGAGGGGTTTGTTAACCTTTGGGAGCTCACTACGGTCTCTATTTATCGGAGATATCGAAGAGCTGTGTCATGCCACTTATCTCCAAGGAATAATAAATAATAATCTCAAATTTAAATTAGGAAAAAGATCCGTAGATAATACAATATAATGTCCAATGGGCTAAGTAAGGCCCATATATTCGAGCCCATACTTTTTCACAGTAGATATGGCGGATAAGGCTAGAGAGAGAGAGAGAGAGCCACGTCCAAGTCTCTCCCATTCTCAGCCATGGCGTCATCTTACGTCACCTTCTCAACGGTCACTCCGGCGATCACCGGGAAGAACAGTGTTTCCGACATTCGAGCTTCTCTCAATCCTCCTTCACACGCCGCCGTGTGACTCCATTTCGGAATGCTCGGAGGAGGAGAATATTCAGAACTTCGGTTTTGGCGAAAGCGTCGACTGAGAAGACGATGGAGTACAGGAAGTTAGGGGATTCGGAGCTCAATATCAGCGAGATTACGATGGGCACTGTAAGGATAAGATTCG